>NC_139223.1:153168650-153417348 GCF_055691185.1 Crinia signifera | reverse complement strand
TAGTGTCGTCATAGTTACAATTTTAGAATGGTATCATCTGCAACACCATTGGTTGGCCTTTTGGCCCATGGCATCATGCAAGCCGACCACTACAGATCCAACAAATAGGTCAGGAATTCTCCATCTTCCAACAGAGATCCTGACCTCGTAGCACCCCCGCAAACGAAACACTTTGCTTTGGGATATGTAGCCAATCACTGCCCCTACTGAAATCTAGTCTGCCCCCTTTTTAACCATATTGTTTCCTCAAACCCTATATGATCCTTATTTCTTTGTAAGGCTATCCTTATAGCTGTCTTTTGCATGTTTAAATTGCCATACTTTCTTATTCTCTACCACCACCGCAGAGCGTGCGGGCAAAGCATCCGGGAGGAGAGCGGCAATGTGTGAATACGACAGTATGGCCTGCGCAGCATGACCTCTTACTGTCACGCTGCGCAGGCAACACCCTGGCTTGGGAGCGGCAGGGCAGCCGCAGTAGAGAATACGGGGAAACAAGTTGGGCTACCTATCCACCTGGAACTTTCCACCATTCCAATTCAATTTACTGGCTCATATATATCCTGAAATCGCACAGCACCACAAGAACTGGTCCACTGCATTCTTGAGACACTCCGCTATTGCCCCTAATTTAACCAGAGGATCAAGTGGAGTGCTATAAAGAATCCTGAGCTCTTGCAACTATAGAGCATCCAGGGATCTGTGGGAGACATCTTTGCAATATTTGGGACAACAGCATTATCCCTAATTGCTCCAAGACCCTCCTAAAAATCATTACACCGGCATGGAACGGTAATATAAATTAAATTTTGCAAACAGTTGGAAATGTCTGACTTTATTCAAGCTTCAATTCATTTAGCAGCTCTAGTTCACACCATACGGTCATTTGATTGGTTTCGTATATTATTGTTTTATTATAATTTTATCATTTAAAATCATGCTATAATTAATAAATCTATTAATATTATTTTGAACCGTCTTACATCATATCAGCCAGCGCTGGCACATTTTTTTCTTTGCATGCCCATTAAATGCCCATTGTGAGAACAATTTTGTCCTGCGATCAGGTCTGAATTAGATGAAAATTGACCTAAATTGGTTTTAATTTTCAACGGCTAAAACTAACTAAAGCCCTGTACACATGCATCGATTTTTCCCGGTTTTCGATTCGATTTTGCTTAGAGAAGCAAAATCGAATCCTAAACGAAATCAAATGGTTTTTGTTTCACTTTCGATCTACATTCGATTCGATGCGCGCTCCCGTTTGCACAAAATCAAACAGAAAAATCTACTGTGCAGCCAAGGAAATATTGAATTCGATCTACTAAATCGAATGTGTACAATGTACCATGAATGTATCGAATTCCATATCTAATGCAAAAGTACAGATCTATACAGAAAAAAATTTGCGATGAGATGAGGTGAGATCTAGTACAAAAAGTAATGTGTATGGGCACCTTAAACCCCTGAAACCCAACATCCATGTAGTTCGTTATTAATCGATTTAAAATTAAACTTTAGTAAATAAACCCCTAGGAGAAAAATATTGCTGTTATACCTCCAAACTGGCCCTAACCAAATAGCGGATGATGTAAGGGGCGTGGTTTCCACAAGTAGGCGGAGCTCCAGAAAGTAGTTAGTTGAAAAGTCAATGTGATTTGGTCATCAAGAATAATATATCTGAATTGGGACAGGTGGATTATATTGTTCCCATTGTAATTTGTTGGGGATTATCTCTAAGTGGTATGCTGCAAGATAATTCATGCTGGAACTATACAGCGAGCAAGGGAAGAGAAGTGAGTATGGGGGAATGCATAGGAAGTTACTTAGATACTACAGTATGCAAATCCTATGGTGCAATCCTGAAACAGTTTTGGATTGATAGATCTACAGCACAAGTCTTCAATCTGTGGCCCTCCAGGTGTTGTGGAACTGCATGTCCAAGCATGCCCTGAGGTTTTTTGGCATACTCTTATAAGAAAAAATGTGGCAATGCATGTTGGAACATGTAGTATCCCAACATCTGGAGGGCCACAGGTTGAAGACCCATGATCTACATAGTCTAGGTGGACAGTCAGAAGATCGACAGTAAAATGTCGACATGCAGTAGGTAGATGGGGTCGAAGGATCAACAGGGTTAAAAGGTCGAAATTGTCAGAAGGTTGGTAATCAAAAGGTCCACACTGAAAAGGTTGACATGAGTTTCCACATTGCCGACACATTCTTAGTGCGTTCAGAAGACACTTGTTTCCTTCCTCACATAGGCCCTTATTCTAGTTGATTCGGACGGATGCGTATTTCGAGTGCTCTTAGCCCCGCCTACCGTACGGATCGCTCAAACCGTCCAAATGCGTTAAGACCTACGAGCGTACAGACCGTAGATATTTCATGTGAACACCTCCTCCATCTGTGGGAACCTCCCCCATCCTCCGATGGTCGCCGACCATCGATTGATGGACCAAGCGGTCAGGCAGCACAGAGTGCTCCAGACCACTCGGACATGTTTCCGTATGAAAGCAGAGATATAGGCGGGTAGCTGACATCCGGCTACATCCGCCCCCACACGTGCATCATGCCACATTACCATGCGTACGCCCAGCATTTTCATGGGAACGCCCATGAATCACGGGGCGTACGCATATGGTAATGAGCCCAAACAGCTCTTCGTGCCCCTCTCCACCCCCTGCTTGGACGGATCCGTAAGATCATTTTCTGCCCGGACCTCACTCCGTGTTCGGACGTGCGAGGCGTTCGCACATGCGCAAATACGCCTCTGCACATGCGCAAATACCAATCATCGGCCATCCGACCGCACACGGAGCCGTTCGACTCAATCAGAATAAGGGCCATATTGATCAGAGGATGAGGCAAGTGTCTTCTGAACTCACTAGGAAAGCTCTGTGACGCTTGATTAAAGTATGTAATTTTAGTAGTGTATTCTAGAAAATAATTGCTTACTTCTGATAGGTTGTTAAAAGTAGCAGCACCGATTCTTGGGCAGAACGCGGCCTCCGCTCTCTCAAAGATGTTCTCTTAGATCACACTCTAGCCAACTTTTCAGTACTTCAAGCCCAGCACAATATACCAAAACAGGACTTCTACAAATATTTACAGCTCCGACACTGGTTGTATAATAGTCCACCTAGGCATACAACGGAATTATCCTCCCCGAAGCTTTTGGTTCATCGTCTATGCTCCCCCCATAGGAGAGGAGGCATTTCCTGGTGGTACACGTATCTTTTGCTGGAGTCTAGGAGGGGCAAGCTGCCCGCTCAGCTTAAGTGGGAGGGAGATCTCGGTCTTTCCCTTTCGGGGGAGGAGTGGGACTCCATTGCCCATTCCTGTTTCAGGATCTCGAGGTGTGTTGGCCACTCGGAAATGTTTTATAAGCTATCCCAAAGAGTCTACCTTACCCCTGAATGCCTCCATAAAAATTTGGACTAATGTACCCCAATACTGCTGGAGAAACTGTGGATTTATTGCAAACATCTCCCATGTTTTCTGGTCCTGTCCTCTGCTCCGACCCCTCTGGACTGAAGTGTTTCTATTAATCCGTAAGGTAGTACTGGTAGATATTCCAGCTGAGCCATTGATTGCCTTGTTTCATTTCTACCTTGGAAAACTGTCCGTGGGTGACGGTTACCTTCTGGGACATATTTTACTCGCTACAAAAGCAGCCATAGCTCAATTATAGAAATCCCCAGCCATCCCAACAATACAAGTCATTGAAGAGAAAATTCACAAGCATTACCTATTTGAAATTGCTGGTTGCAAGTACTCTGCAGCAACATCGCCATTGTCAAGGAGGTGGCTAAAATGGGGTCAATATAGGGAGAAAAAGCTTCTGCCCTTGTCTGATAACTCTCATCTAGATCTCTCTATACTACATTCACCAAATTCTGATTTTTATGTATATTGTCTTGGCTTATCGGAACACTAATACGTACATTTTCCATGCCTCTTGTGTTTAGTATTAGTTACGTTCTATTAGTATACTATTTGCTTATAGTTCATATGTCATTTATGTATTATATCCGGCTCCTCCCTTACCCTACCCCATCCTCATTTTATTTGCATTCCCTCCCGTGAAATTCCGTTTTTTCTGTAAATCTTGAAACTTTAATAAAAATGATTATTAAAAAAAAAAAAAGTAGCAGCACCTTTTTCTTGTGCACCAGTATTAAATAATGATATTTGATGCCTCTTTCCTTAATGTCAGTGACATTGTTTGCAAAACAGAGGGGCACATTTATTAAGTCTTGTGAAGTGATAAAGTTGCCGGTGATCATGCACAGCCAGTCAGTTCCCAACTGTCATTTTTCAAACCTAGCCTGCAACTTGACGGTTAGGATCTGTCTGGTGCATTATCAATGGCCACTTTACCGCTTCACCAGGCATAAAAAATCTACCCCAGAGGGTGGGGTCTGACCAAGCAAGCAATCTGATAGGGTCAGGAAAATACAAGCAGAATTCAAAGAAGGAAATGTATCCCAGACTGTAACAATTTTGTAAAGTAATTCCTACAGACCAGCGGTGCCCTCTAGGAGGCAGGTGCCCTCTGCTTCCAGGAATATGATTTGCACCAAGTATAGGGCAAGTCCAAGTGCATCGTAATGATATAATGATAACGGCTATTAAACGAAGGGGCTGATTCAGCAAGGCTTGTAAGCAGTATACATTCACTGCCTAGCGAGTCCATAAATGCTGCCCATCCAAACACCCCCCACCGCCGAATTCCCTCGGTACCATGCGTGGGTATGTATGCGAACACATCCCCGACCATCTAATGATTTTTCTCCCGTTCGGGAATAAAAGTAGGTCTAAACTGGGAGGGAGTCTGCCGAGGAGGGGGTGAGCGCTGAGCGGAGCACTCTAGATGCCGGCGGTCCCGTGGGATCACTTGGTTCTGCTGCTGTTGGTGACCTGCTGCCGCCATCCACGAAGGAGGTGAGGGGGTGGCCAGGCTGACATCGTGTGATGTCAGCCGCTTGTCCCGAGCAGGCATCGGCCAGCCTGCATTACCCCAGCGGAACTCCCAGCATTTTCAAGGGGATGCCAATAAACGCTGGGCGTTCCCCTCCTCCGCTTTGTGCCCGCCCCCTCCCCTACCCGTGCGAACGCCTTGGCGCAAATACACCCCCTAAGCTTGCACATGACTAGTTTCACCTGCAAAGTTTTGTAGAACTCTGTACATGGGTGAATAATGCATTTGTGTGTGCAGTCCAGGAGAGGCTGTGGCCAACGTTTATGCATCGCTGTCCATCAGCCTCAAAAATGCTAATCCAGGTCAACATGTACACAGAACTAAGGCACTGACATCTTTGCAAGACATTGGCCCTTATTCTGATCGGTGCGGCCGGATCCGAATATGCGGCCAGCACCGTGCGTCCTAAACCCCGCCTTCCATACGGATCGCCAACTCCGTCCGAACGCGGTAAGAAGCTGTCCGAACGGACCGCACGTGTATTTCTCATGAATACACCTCCTCCATCTTAGGGAACCTCCCCCATCATTCGATGGTCGCAGACCATCGAATGCAGGACCGAGTGGCCAGGCAGCTCCCGCAACCTCAGACCACACGGGCATTTCTCCGTGCAAAAGCAGGGATCTGGGCGGGCAGCTGACATCCGGCAATGTCATATGTCCGCCCCCTACACGTGCGTCACGGCCGCATTACCATACGTACGCCCAGCGTTTGCATGGGAACGCCCATGAAACGCGGGGTGTAAACATATGGTAATGAGCCCAAACAGCCCTTCACACCCCTCTCCACCCCCTGTCTGTAGTGTACACATTTCATGCGGAATGTGGCCGTGCGTCCCGCTCGCACATGCGCAGAGACGCCGCTGCACATGCGCAGACACAAAACATCGGCGGCACGAACGCACGCGGATATTACCGCACCAACCAGAATAAGGGCCATTGTTATTTGTAAGCAAAATGCAAAGAATAAAAAATTCCCAATATGGTCTGGTGGAATCGGCTGCAGATGGTAAGCGTCAATGTCTTTGCTCCTATGTACATGATAGCCCGGCTGAGGTTTATATTGTAGGTCATAAAAATGCCAGAATCACACACACTGTATATGTTATAACCACACTATCATTTCCAATTGACTTAAACAATATAGGCTATAGAATTTCCTTCTACACACTTTGTTAACACAAATACATATCCATCTATGATATATACTGGCAGGGCTAGTTGGTGACCTTTTTTTAGAAGCTCTCTCCCTTAAGAAGATTAAACTCGGACTAAGAGTTCACCCAACAGAAGCAGATTTAATCGGGTATAGCTCTCCCTCTACAGCAAAGCCGCAAACACAGTGTTGTATTAATAATATTCTCAGTACTAACACGTTATACTTATTACATGTGTTGTTGTATACTCTGTGCTGTGTTCACTAGGAGACAATCTAGCACCACAGTCTGCTAGTGGCACTCCTGGTCCCCTCTCTGGGTGGGCATAAACACAACAAGCATAACACTAATGACTTTAGTAATGCCAGCTAGGTCATGGGAGTCGCACTGGCATATAATACATGCATGTTTTGTGTATTCATTATTACTCTCTGTGCTAGCTCAAACACTACGCCAATCATATAAAACTGTGTAGGGTGCTTAGAATTAAGACTCTGTGGGGGGAATTTACTAAGATGTGAATTATACTTCACATGTGATGTTGCTATGGGCAACCAATCAGAATCTACTTCTTATTTATTTAGTGCCCTCTAGAAGATAGTAGACAGGATCTGATTGGTTGCCCATAGCAACATGTGAAGTAGAATGAACATCATAGTAAATTTCCCCCTGTATGTATGATGTACAGTGAGTGTGTGTGTGTGTGTGTGTGTGTGTGTGTGTGTGTGTGTGTGTGTGTGTGTGTGTGTGTGTGTGTGTGTGTGTGTGTGTGTGTGTGTGTGTGTGTGTTAAAACACTGATATTATTGTAAAAATTGTGAACCTGCAAGCCATTGTTATACCTGAGGAAATCGAGTATCACCTGGTCACGACCATGCTTGGTAGGACTCATAAATATATAAGCACCTCTTAGCCAATCAGTCCAATGCAAGTTATCATAATAAACACCTGGTTAACTAATTGGCAATATACTGTAATGATAAGGCTGATATTGTATTTTGTTTATGTAAGTCATTAGAGGCAAAGCTGCTCTAAGTGCCCTTCTCATTAACAATTAATGTTCAGAATAACTTTTACTTATTAAACACTTTTTAATAAGATACTGAGATTAATTGTTAATAAGTCATCCTGAAGTGTTTGGGTCAGCATCTGTTGCGTTAAAGGCACATACAGTATGATGGACACATAATATAACTGATATTACAGTTTGCAATGTTTCTGCAGGATGCTCCTTATATACAAGTTAGTAATGAGATAAAAATGCTGGGAATCTAGACTAAAATAATATTATAAGCAGACATTGCACCTGAGCTGTTCCTATGGTAGCCCTGTTAGTGCATGGCCTGGAGCAAGTATGGGTATTAGTTATTTATTATTACAATGTTATAACATGTAGTAATAGTAGTCCCTGAAGTTGGAGAGAAAGTGTGAGTACCTGTGCAAAGAGTGACAGCTCCGAGCAGCAGCAGCAGCAGCAGCAGCAGGAGAGCCCGGGGCAGCAGGGGGAGAAGCCCGGAGGTCAGCAGCATGGTGCCCACGCATCTGCAGGCGCTCGCCTTCCCCGGCTGGCTGGGGACCGGTCCTCCCCTCCACAGGTGAGATGTTCGAGCTGGGGCACAGGACGCAGCGGCAGCGGCAATGGGGGATCCCGGGCACTTTCCAAGCTCTCTGATCACAACAGCGCACTCCGCCTCCTCCTGCTGTCACTTACTCCTGTGCCCGGTCACATGGGGGCCGGCCTGTCACTCGTCACACACAGTCCCCTCACCAGCGGGCACTCCTCACGCTGTCTTATTACATGGGCAGTGACAGCAGCAGCAGCAGCAGCAGTATATTATTCCTATTGAGATAAAACTGACTTATAAGTCGACAGTGCCTAGGTGGACCACTAATGGTTGACAGGCAAAAGGGTGACATGCACTAGTTTGACACTGATAAAAGGTCAACACAAGCAATAGGTCAACCACTACCACATTGGTCGACACACGAAAGCAAGTCAACATGATTTTTTTTCAAGATTTTTTTTCTTTCAGATAACTTGTTACGCTACAATCCGCATGGACTACAATTAAAAACAGTAATGTGTGCTAAGCGAAGCGAGGTACCAGGCCTGAGGCATGGCGAGCAAAGCAAGCCATGCGAGGGTATGCCTTACACTTACTGTGGATTTATGTCTACATAGACATAAAAACAATTTAAAAAATCTATGTTGACCTTTTCATGTGTCGACCATTTCCCGGTCAACATTTTACCTATTTTGATCTTTTTGTCATTGTCAACCTAGTGCATGTCGACCGTTTTCCACATGTTGACTTTTTCACTGTCAACCATTCGTGGTCGACCTAAAGACTGTTGACTTGGTGATCCCCAACCACATGGATGACATTCTGTGAAGTATAACAAGACCGGGCCTAACAGTGAAATATCGGGGCGATTCAGGTCCGAATTCGCTATCACGGGTGATGGTGGGGGTTTGCACATGCGCAAAGGGTATAAGCACCAGAATGGGCAGGAAAGGGGCAGACGCAGGGGACCACCCAGCATTTTATGGGCGTGCACAGAAAAATGGTATGCGCACCCATGGAAACGCTGCGAATGCAAACATGCCCATGTATCCTCGGGGCAGGCGGCTGATGTCACATGACATCAGCACTGGCCCCCAATTCGACAGGCATCTGAAGAGTAAGTATAGAGTGAAGGTTGGAGAAATCATTCGATGGTGACATACCCTCCAACTGTACCGAATTTGCCGGTACAGTACCGTTTTTTAACGGTCTGTACCGGCAAATTGCAATTGTACCGAATGTACCGCTTTTTCAGCGGTCAGACGCACATCGCCGCATACCTTCCTCCTGGTCTCGGCAGTGTGCTGCCTGGACCGACGGACTGGGTCCGAGGTCGGGCTGAGTTCTCCCCGCTCTCCTCCCCCTGCTGCTCACCCGTTCCCATGAGTGCAATGTGCGGGCCGGTGCATCATGACGTCACGCGCCGGCACCGCGCACCATGCGCACTCATGGGAATCTGCCAGAGAGTCTGTGAGTGTGAGGCCAGCCCCGGGGTGCGACGCCACGGGGATCATCATTTCGCATGGCTGGGCTGCCGGCGATGCAATCGGGGAGCCTGCCTGCTGCCATTCAGCACTGTAAGGTAAAGCAGTGGCTCAGGCTGTAATAATACTTACACTTCTAAAATCCTGTCCAGTGCAGTCCATCGTGGTGTGGTGCACCTGAGTGTGCTGCAGCTGAGCTCATGTCACGGTGGCTTAGTGGGCTGCAGTGCTGGTATATTAAATAAGTAAATTTAATATACTTATTTACTAAGTATATTAAATATTACTTATTTATTTTAATATGCCACCAGCAGCCCACCAAGCTGTGTTACAAAGAAAGATACAGCCTATGGCTCTGCATGAAGTTTTTGGAATGATACTGTATGTGACAAAAAGGGTCCCCTCAGGGACTGGCTGGCAATTGGTGCACTTAAAAAAAAAAGAAAAAGGCACAGTACACATTCGGAAAGGGTGTGTGACCACGCCCACTTTAGCTGTGACCATGCCCACTTTACCCTGTGGCCACACCCCCTTCCCGAATGTGTACCGATTTCTGCCCTCCAAATGTTGGAGGGTATGTGGTGAGCAACCATCGATGATTTCTTCTCCTTATGGCCCCATGCACATATCACAGTGATGTACAGGACGCATTAAGTTTTTGGGGGACCCTAGGCTCTTAAGATAAAGGAATGCCCCTATAGTCCTAAATAAGTCATATTTAAAGGAGCATTAGAACAATGACAAAAATGAATGGGAAATTATATACTGTATCGTTAGGACAAATTTATTTGAATATTAAAAAAATAAATTACACAAATTAGAGAAATCAACAGTGGCGGGTTTTAGCTATGGGCGACTGTATGAAGCCAGATGCAGACTTCACTGTCTTCACTGTGACTGGCAGTGGCTTCTTATTGGAAGTACGACCTGACAATCACCCAAGGCAGTCCCATTGGGAGGTGTTCCCTCCCTCTGGGATACCTCCACAGGCTGGTGCAGCGGCAGCCCACAAAAACGGTTCTGCACATACGTAGTACGGCTAGACTGTGAATATGCTTCTATGGACTGCTGCCGAAGCAGCCCATAGAGCATACCTCCCAACTTCCGTCCGGAGGAAATAGGGACACTCGCGCGGCAAAGGGGGCGGGGCGTATGCAAATGAGGGTGCGGCTTATGCTTATTAGCCGCAACCTCATTTTCATACGAGAATAGACGCTGTGCGCATGCGCACAGCGTCTATTCTACTAGATTGGGGGGTCTCCCAACTGCCACCCCCCGCAGCGGGACAATGCCTGCCGCGGGTGGGACGTCGGGACAGGACCCGAAAATCGGGACTGTCCCGACGGAATCGTGACAGTTGGGAGGTATGCATAGAGTAGGCATTCCCAACCAAGGTCCTCAGGGCACACCAACAGTGCAGGTTTTAGTGATATCCAGGCAGTGGTGCAAGTAGAAAAAATTTCTTAGTGGTACTGTGCTGCGCGCCGAAGGCGCGCGCTGGAAAAATGGGCGTGGTTAGGGCGTGGTCAGATGACACGAGGGGGGGTGACTACATGACAAAACTTTAAAACACAATGACATTTCTGTTTAAGCTTGTGCACATATATGACCCCACAGTGCCAGATGTCATTAACCCCCACAGCGCCACACATATGCCCCCACTGCCAGATATAACCCCACAGTGCCACACATATGGCCCTACAGTGCTACGTATGCCCACAGTGCCCCCACAGTGCTAAGTATGCCCCCAGTGCCACACATGCCCCCACAGTGCCAAGTATGCCCCCAGTGCCACGTATGCTCCCAGCGCCAGATATGCCCCCACAGTGCCACATATATGCCCCCACAGTGCCACATATATGCCCCCACAGTGCCACATATATGCCCCCACAGTGCTAAGTATGCCCCCACAGTGCTAAGTATGCCCCCATCCCCAGATATGCCCCCACAGTGCCACGCATATGCCCCCACAGTGCCAAGTATGCCCCCAGCGCCAGATATGCCCCCACAGTGCCAGACATATGCCCCCACAGTGCTAAGTATGCCCCCAGTGCCAGATATGCCCCCACAGTGCCAGACATATGCCCCCTGCAGTGCTCAGTATGCCCCCAGTGCCAGATATGCCCCCACAGTGCCACACATGCCCCCACAGTGCCAAGTATGCTCCCAGCGCCAGATATGCCCCCACAGTGCTAAGTATGCCCCCACAGTGCTAAGTATGCCCCATCCCTAGATATGACCCCACAGTGCCACGCATATGCCCCCACAGTGCCAAGTATGCTCCCAGCGCCAGATATGCCCCCACAGTGCCACATATATGCCCCCACAGTGCTAAGTATGCCCCCACAGTGCCAGATATGTGTGCAGCCACTCTCAGACAGCCTGCGGCAGAGCTGCTGCCTCCCTTCTCATGAGCCTGTGCAGTTCCCGGCACTCTCACCTGTCAGTCCTCCCTAATGGTTACCTGTTGCGCCCACCCCACAGTCTGGCGCTTCTGCATAATGGAGGACGGAAGGCGGTGTGTTGATCTGGCTGTTCGGGAGCCACGCTGCTGGGGGGCGTGTCATGAACTCATGATGAGTCCAGGAGCTGAGAGGGGAAAGTGTGGTAGCCGGCGCTATCAGCCTTCACTACCCTCGTTCAATGCAGGAGCCGGAAGTGGTGCTGTACATCAGTACAGTAGTTAGCCGCTGCCGGGTAAGTCACTGTAGACCCGCTTTAGATCAGCTGTGGCGGGGTGGCGAAGACCACGCCCCCCGCCACTTATATATGCGCGCATGCGCATTAAATACTTCAATGATGTTTTTATGGCGGTACGGGGTACCGGCAACATATCTTTTAACGGTACGCCGTACCACCCCGTACCGCCATACTTGCACCCCTGTATCCAGGCTTCAGCACAGATGGTTTAACCAGAATCCCTCAGATACTAATTAAGTCACCTGTGCTCAAGCCTGGATATCACTAAAACCTGCACTGTTGGTGTGCCTTGAGGACCATGGTTGGCAATGCCTGCAGGGCCGTCTTTTCATATGGGCTTAATGGGCACTTGTGCATGGATCCCAGCGGGGAAAGGCTGCTGGTTGTGGCAGCAGCAGATTCGCCCCCTTACCTACACTTTCATGCCACACATCCCCCTCTTCCCCCATGAAGGTCCACTGTATAATGGACATGAAGAGGCCCCTACTATATCTTCAGCATGAACCATATTCTATACTTGGCACAGCGACTGTGTGTGTGTGTGTGTGTGTGTCTGTACGTGTGTGTCTGTGGGGGGAATCCATTAGCAGAAGGCTTCTGTCAGTACCACACTGATGTAGCGCTGGATACCACAGAAGGTCGACATGTCTTAGGTTGACACCCCAAATAGGTCGCCGATATGGATGTAAGGGCGACAGGAGCATTAGGTTGACAGTGTCTAGGTCAACAGTCAAAAGGTCGACATGGGATTTTCACTTTTATCCCAAGTGTAGCCTGTCCTCTCACATGGCTCGCTGCACCCGGCACACTATTCTATTCTCTCTCCATTCCCGCCTGTCGGCACATGTTGGTGCAAAAAACAAGTGAAAATCCCCATGTTCAACCTTTTGACTGTTGACCTAGACACTGTTGACTTAATGCTTGTGTCAAGCTTCCAACCATGTCGACATTAGGCATGTCATCCTATTTCAGGTGCCAACTTAAGCCATGTCGACCTTTTGTGTGTCAACACAACGACCGTATACCCAGAAGGAGAAACTGTTATTTGGTATTATTTCAGTCTTTTTGCTTGTTTTCTACCCCACTAGAATGCAGGGCCGGATTAACAATGGGCCTGATGGAGCTACAGCTGCAAGCCCACTCTCCAGGCCCAGCCCCGCGTCTCTTGCCTCCCGGGAACCGGAGATACCGCTGGGCAAAGCTGGAACGTTTTCCCCATAGGATAACATGGGACCTGCTAATTCCGTCCCCCACCCAGTTCCGACGACTGTCCCCTGGCATCACAGAAGCTTGTTTGATCTCATTTGAACCCAAATAGCTGGGCCTTCAAGGCTGGTTTATACGGGTTAATTGGTTCCAGAGATATTGTGGATAAACCGATAATTTCATGGCTGTTCATGTTCTTGGAGGGCAGATTTCTCTGGAACCAAATGGCCCAGTTTCGTGGGACCAAACTCATTTGAAGCCCACTTAAAAGTTCTTCAATATGTTACTTGTCTCATGTAAATGAGTCAGTTGGTTCCGAAGATATAGACGGTTAAATGATACAGCCGGTTAGGGGGGGGGGGTTTCTCGCCCCTTCTGACTAGAAAATGCAGGGACTAGGCTGGTGTAAAATAGGCCAGCCCAGGAATGTCCCTGCATAATCCTGGGACCATATTCCTGGGTAAGTCCCTGCATTTTCTGGTGTGAAAGGGGTATTATTTAAAATAACCAGGACCTGCAGTGCTCTCAATACAGCCGGGCAGCATACCCCCCCCCCGCTCTCTGCCTGGCTGTCAATGTCTGTCGATTCTGCCGGGCAGCAGTGAGCATGTAATGCCACATGGCAACGAGCATGGAACCCCTGGCAATTACCATGTAGGTAAGCAGCACTTATGTAGCATAATTTTTAATAGGCATTATGGTGTTTGGCATAATACATAATGGAAATCATGGTGTGTGGCTTAACATGTAATGGGCATTATGGTATACATTTTTAATGCGTGCCTTTGGTGTGCAATATCCCTGTTTGTGTATCATATTGTGAATTTCGACTCCGTTTGGTATAGTGTGTATTTTGGCTCAATCCATGTGGCGAAATGTTAATTTTGCCTTAATCAATGTGGCATAAGGTGAATTTTGACTCAATCTGTGTGCCATAGTGTGAATTTTGGCTCAATCGGTGTGAATTTTGGCTCATTCCATGTGGCATAATGTGTAAGAGGCAAGTACAGTATTAGGAGGTTACTTTTGTGTATAAGGGGTATATGGTGTGGTAAACTTAGGTGAGCACATAAAAGGCGCTGAAATGTTGTCTACCAAGTTTTGGCCTTCAGTATTTATTTTAAGACTTGAATGGCGCCTCACGCCGCAATTATATTAGGGCATCGGCGTCCGGCGGGTGCACCTTTGGAGGGCACCCGGCAATATATCTCCCTGCATCCTGTGACTGTCGGCATTTGTCATTTATATATGCATGCCTTAAACTGCACCAGCACTTTTCTTAATAAATTTGGAGCCTTATGTGTGCCACCTACTTTCCTTGGACCATATAGAATGGTAACCCAGATTTGGAGGGAGTGTGAATATACAGTATATCAGCCGATGCTCTCAGTGCTGGCGATACATGGTCGGCACTGAAGCCCAAAGTCTGCAGCCGCCGCTGGAAGGTAAGTACATCTATTGTCCTTCTTTTCTGTGCCAGGCCCTTGCATATGCCAACCTCTTTGCCATTTTCCACCCTAAACTAAACCCTTTGCATTTTTCCTATTTCCAATTTAAGACTAATGGTACACAATATGACAGCCCAACCACTACCGTGTTTCCCAGATAATAAGACCTACCCCGAAATTAAACCCTACCCTTGATTTTGGACACTGATCCACTGGTCCAAAATAAGCCCTACCCCGAAAATAAGCCCTAGTAAAATTTCCGGTACTTGTTTCTTAGGAAGGGCCCACCGATTTTGATTGTGAGCATCGCGTCGGAAAAAAATCGTGTCGATCGCATCGCATGCCAACCAAATCGCATTCGATGCGATGGACGCGATTTTCCATTGATTTTAATGTGAAATGCCCCAAAACACGCCATTTGTACAGAAAAACCCCCCCCCATATGTTTTAAATGGCCCCCAATTTTAACGCCACCCCGCTATAGACGCCAAACCGAGCGTGGCGAGCGCAGCGGTACGCGTCCTCTGACCTTTTCATACCCCTACTATCCACGTTGGCATGGAGTTGTGAATAGAAAGTGTGGCGAGCGCAGCGAGGGGACGCGGATACCTTCACAGGTATCGCGGCCCATCGCGGGCTTCACAGGTATCCGCGTCCCCTCGCGGGGCTCGCTACGCTCGCCACGCTTCGGGCTCGGTGGCTCACTGCGCTCGCCACACTTTTTATTCTCAACTCCACGCCGACGTGGATAGTAGGGGTATGAAAAAGTCGGAGGATGCGTACCGCCGCCCCTCGCGGGCTCGCTGTGCTCGCCACACTTCGGGTTGGCGTCAATAGCGGGGTGGCGTTTAAAATTGGGGAGGCCATTAACCATGCTTTTTCAATGTTAAATGGGCCATATTGGCCCATTTAACATTGTCACCTATGTGAAATCGGGTTGATCGCATTGCGGGCCATTATAATGACCCGCGACGGACGCGATCAACTTGATTTTCACTTTAACATTGTTCCCCTTATTAGGGGCCACGATGTACGCGATCAACGCGATTTTCAGTTTTACCGGCAATTGAGCCAGTTAAACACAGAAAATTGGGTCCATCGCGTCCATCGCATGCCTTAAGTACCTTAACTTAAGGCATGCAATGTACCACGACGGGGGCCGTGCTAGGAAACAAGTACCAAATTTCCTTATACAGAGTTCAGACACAGATAGAGTCTCAGAGGGCCAGAGAATCAACAGAAAAATAAGGGATTTTGCTATGTACCCTTGATTGAGGATTGAGGATCAATTTTATATTCTGTAAAAACATCCGGAGAAACAAATAAATACGCCCTTTGGATGAACAACGTCTTTGCTTACTTCACTGAAAATTGTCGACTTTCTTACCTGAATTTTATGGTTTAAATTAGTTGAAACTATTTACACAAATAGAGACACACCCATGAGCAGACCACCCAACCAGAACACTGGTCATGCCCCCCACATTATTAGTTGCTGGCCACAACCCCTATTATTGCGCATAACAGGCCCTTGAAAAGTTTCAGCTCCAGGCCCATTTAGACCTTAATCTGGCACTGCTAGAATGTAGACAAAACCAGCAGAGTAATGAAATAAAGTGGTGATAGAAGCAGACTGAATGTATTTTGGCAAATATAGAGATGGTAAGGGGACAGATGTGTATTACATGACAGGTGTATAATAGGAAGTGCTGGTATTACAGAGATGGTAAGGGGACAGATGTGTATTACATGACAGGTGTATAATAGGAAGTGCTGGTATTATAGAGATGGTAAGGGGACAGATGTGTATTACATGACAGGTGTATAATAGGAAGTGCTGGTATTATAGATATGGTAAGGGGACAGATGTGCAGGCCCGGATATGCCACTAGGCCTGTAAGGCACGGGCCTAGGGGCGGCACATATTATGGGCGGCAGCAGGTAGACATGGGCTTGGACTGGCTGCATCGATCTAGCAATTCAGCCAGGAGCCATCAGCAGTGGGAGCAGAAGCTGCGGAAGCAGTGTGTGCATGGAGGACGGGAGGGCTGCGGCGGCTGGGTTAACTTGTCTCATATGCTCAGCGCTATACCCAGGGGGAGGCAGGAAGAGGGGAGGTGCACCAGTGAGGGAGTCGGACCCACGGCCAGGGCATCATCAAATGAGCTCACTGAAGGGTGATGAGACTCTCCTTACCCTTCAGCAGTAACAATGGACATAGCTGCGGGGCAGCTTGCTCGCCCCAAACATGAGAGAGGCGCCAGCACTGAAGGCAGAGACGGCGCTAGAAAATGCAGTGCAGGGAGGCACTGTGCTGAACAGAAGATCTCCCCACTCTGCTGCCCGCTGACGTGTCCATTGTTACTGCCAGCTGCCACTTATCAGACTACGGCAGCGGCGCCGGCAGGATGAAGTGCAGAGCCGCCCTCCTCCATGCTAGCCGCGGACCTGGCATCTGAATAGATTACAGTGCCGGGACCTCCGCACGCAGGTCTGTCCCCAATAGTGAAACATCCTTGTTGAGTGAGACAAGGAGTCTTCATGGCGCTCATGTTGTATTTTGACTCTCCCGGCGCAGTGGTTGCAGTACAATGTGGAGTCTCGAGAGCAGAGCTGGGTTATAGGCAGTAAATTTTGAGGGATGAAAGTTAGATTGGCCATTATGTGTGCGAACATTTTGGCTGTTTACAATAGATGGAGAGCTCAAGAGTGTGAAGTTTCTATGATGTGGCTGGAACTCACGCAATTACCAGCAAAGGGCAGACACCTGGGACTATGTAAAAACTGGACCCGAACAAGACACCGCACCGCCGCAAAAGACATCAAAATCTGCAGTCCGGAGCTTGTAGTGTCCTGTCCGGGGGGTGTCTTGTCCGGGGGATGCCTGTGATAGCTTTCACCAGGGACATGGTGAAAGGGAGATTATAGCCTCCCTGTGTGGTCCAGACCATTCCGTTTTCCCCTCCCCCCGCCCCCCAACCCCGACAAGACGGGACACCCCCTGGACCTGACACTACAAGCTTCGGACTGCAAATTTTGATGTTTGATCCGGCGGTACGGGGTCTTCTCTGGGTCCGGCTTTGACCCATATACCAGACACCTCCACTGCCAGTACTGTGACCTATGTACAGCCCATTATTGCCTCCCCCATCTGAGATTGACATGCTCCACATTATTGGCTGCCCTCTGTCAGTAAGTACAATGACATACGCAAACTATTATAGGAGGGGATCACCCTAATGTATATACTGACCATGTTAGAAAATGTTTGGGAAATGGGAGCTGCAGCAGCCTGGGCCAAAGCATATGATCTCCCTTTCCATCCAGTCTGCACCCTCCTCCAGTATCTCATATATACCCCTTTCACATCGTAAATGCCGGTTCCATCCCAGGACCGACCCGGCATTTGCGATTATTAGCCCCCACAGCAACCCGGTAATAAGCTGTGCTGCTGACGCCAGAAAGGGGACAGAGCTTCATGGGGGAGGAGGTAGTGTTTGGAGCTGATGCTGCCTCCTCCCTATAGTGTGAACAGGACCCAGGTCGCCCAACCCAGGTTCCCTGTTTACACTGCCCAGCAACTCGGGTCCGACCTGGTATTAACCCTTCTTTTATTCCAGGCCTGAATAACGTGTTGCCGGACCTGTGTTTTTTCTAAATATATATATATATGTGTGTGTGTGTGTGTGTATCTACAGTATATCTAGTTTTATTATAAGGGCACGGTAGTGCCCTTATATTAAGGCTGAATCCAACGAACGGATTTTTCCCATAGGGAACTTTTCGGATGGGGGCATGGTGTTTGAGGGACTGCACCTCAAATGTGACTGGGCGTACTGAGCTGAAATTTGGCATGTACCCGTAGAATCGTCAACCGGTGCTGCGTGCCAAATTTCAGGGTGAAATATTAAAAAATGACCAATTGGGAGCGATCTAAACTTCCAACTGTCAGTTTTTTTCTGACACTCGCGAAATGACAACTTGTCACCCATGTTAGTCTATGAGGGTTTTTTTGGGAAGGCATAACTCGGGGTAGAGGAACAATTGAGACTTGGGGTTTGTTTTATTAGGTAGATATTGTCCCAGTGGAGTGCCTTTTGGGGTTAAGATTTTTCAGATAGGTACAGTTTTTTTTTTATTTAGTGAAACGTCCCCCATTATAGAGATAGGGATTACCAACTTGTTGCGCATGCGCCGTGGCCACCAGCAGGGGGAGTACTGAGAGTGAGAGAGGCTTCACTGGGTGTACAAATATGGCCGACGGAGATGTGAGGGCTCTGCAGGGAGAAGTGTCCTGAAGAGCTGAGGAGGTGTCATATGGTGCGCCACAAAAGCAGAAAGGTACCTGTTAAACACACCGTCCCCCGTCGTGCTGCCCGAGAACTTCATAATGTGGCTTTGCCACGGAGAGCTGGCGGTGCCTCCCCCCGCCTACCCCAAGCACTTCCCCGCCCGGATCTGCCCCATTGCCTGCACGAAAGCCCCCACCCCATCCCCGTCTCCAGCATCCTGCAGCCTGGGCGCGCACTGCGGCTTCATTACACAGACCCGCCAGTGCTGCCCCGGCCGTCACTCACAGCCAGGCACGGATTTAGGGAGGGGAGGGGGGCGATCGCCTCTCCTAGGTCTGCCGTCAGCCAGGACACCATGATGTGTAGTGATGTCACTGGCAGAAAGGACGGAGCACCGGAGTGAGGAGGATTGTTGCTGCTGCTAGCGGCTGCAGATGCAGGAGTAGTTGTCAGCATCTGAGCCTGCCAAGCAGTGCAGCCTCTGCTCAGCGGCGCAGAGCTCCTCCGGTGCCAGCCTTCCCTATGGCTACTTTGGGGTACTACCCATGCAGGATGATGCACCACAAAGCTAAGTCCTGCTCGCAGCCGTCCTCCTTGTCAGTTGTAAGTCACAGCTCACCTATGCTGCTGAACAAGTCCCTGGCCAGAGGGAACCATACATGGCCAGAGGGAACCATACATGGCCAGAGGGAACCATCCACGGCCAGGACCTCCCACCCCCTCCCAGTGCCCCCCGTGTGTATGCTGTGCCCCCTCATTTGGGGATGCTGTCCCCTCCCAGTGCCCCCGTGTGTACTCTGTGCCCCCTGTGTGTACGCTGTGCCCCCCCTTGTGTACGCTGTGACCCCCCCTGTGGACGCTGTGCCCCCCCCTTGTGTACGCTGTGCCCCCGTGTATACACTGTGCCCCCCCGTGTATACACTGTGCCCCCCCGTGTGTACGCTGTGCCCCCAGTGTGTACACTGTGCCTCCCGTGTGTACGCTGTGCCCCTCGTGTGTACGCTGTCCCCCCCAGTGCCCCCCTTGTGTATGCTGCCCCCCCAGTGCCCCCCGTGTGTACGCTGTCCCCCCCAGTGCCCCGTGTGTACGCTGTCCCCCCAGTGCCCCCCGTGGGTATGCTGTGCCCCCCGTGTGTACGCTAACTCCCCCCAGTGCTCCCCGTGTGTACGCTGTCCCTCCAGTGCCCCCCGTGTGTACGCTGTCCCCCCCCAGTGCCCCCTGTGTGTATGCTTTTGCCCCCCGTGTGTACACTGTGCCCCATCATTTGTGGATGCTGTCCCTCCTAGTGCCCCCGTGTGTACGCTGTGCCCCCGTGTGTACGCTGCCCCCCCCCCAGTGCCCCCCGTGTGTATGCTGTCCCCCCCAGTGCTCCCGTATGTACGCTGTCCCCCCAGTGCCCCCCGTGGGTATGCTGTGCCCCCGTGTGTATGCTGTCTCCCCCCAGTGCCCCCTTGTGTACGCTGTCCTTCCAGTGCCCCCCATGTGTATGCTGTGCCCCCCGTGTGTATGCTTTGCCCCGTGTGTGTATGCTGCCCCCCCCAGTGCCCCCGTGTGTGTATGCTGCCCCCCCAGTGCCCCGTGTGTGTACGCTATGCCCCCGTGTGTGTACGCTGTTCCCCCCTGTGCCCCTGTGTGTGTGAACGCTCCCCCCCCCAGTGCCACCATGTGTGCATGCTGTCCCCCTGCCCCCCCAGTACCCCGTGTGTGTATGCTGTCCCCCATGGCATCCTACATTCCCTACCATCCAGCCAGGGGACATGTCTCCCGCCCACCAGCCAGCAGCTCCTATCCCCAGCATTCTACATCCCCTACCATCCAGGCCGGGGACGTGCTTGCCCGGCCGCCCGCCTGTAGCTCCTAAAGCTGAGCCCTTTATTATTATTGTTGTTATTGTTATTATTATTATTATTATTATATTTCCTGCCTAGACTCTGCCCTCCCCATGCTGCCGCCGGGACTCATCGGGACCAGGTTCAGGTGCTTCCACAGCCTGCGGCCTAACAGTCTGGTGAAGCCCCGGCCTTGAGTTGCCTCCGCCACCCGGAAGACAGAAAGCAGCTACCCGGGCCATCAGAGGAGCAGCTGTACCAAGGTAAATCCATCCCCCCACTGTCCCTGTGTGTACCCTGTCCCCCATCCCCACTATCCCTGTGTGTACCCTGTCCCCCCAACTGTCCCCCACACCACAATCCCTGTGCATACCCTGTCCCCTCCACTGTCCCTGTATGTACCCTGCCCCACCCAGTGCCCCGCCGTGTGTATGCTGTCTCCCCCTCAGTGCCCCCCGTGTGTCCGCAGTGCCCCCCGTGTGCACGCTGTCTCCCCCTCAGTGCCCCCCATGTGTACGCTGTCTCCCCCTCAGTGCCCCCCGTGTATACGCTGTCTCCCCCTCAGTGCCCCCCGTGTGTACGCTGTCTGCCCCTCAGTGCCCCCCCCCGTGTGTACGCTGTCTGCCCCTCAGTGCCCCCCGTGTGTACGCTGTCTCCCCCTCAGTGCCCCCCATGTGTACGCTGTCTCCCTCTCAGTGCCCCCCGTGTGTACGCTGTCTCCCCCTCAGTGCCCCCCGTGTGTACGCTGTCCCCTTCCCAGTGTCCCCCGTGTGTACGCTGTCCCCCTCCAAGTGCCCCCCGTGTGTAGGCTGGTCCCCTCCCAGTGCCCCCGTGTGTAGGCTGGTCCCCTCCCAGTGCCCCCGTGTGTACGCTGCCCCCCTCCCAGTGCCCCCGTGTGTACGCTGCCCCCCTCCCAGTGCCCCCGTGTGTACGCTGCCCCCCTCCCAGTGCCCCCGTGTGTACGCTGCCCCCCTCCCAGTGCCCCCGTGTGTACGCTGGTCCCCTCCCAGTGCCCACCGTGTGTACGCTGTCCCCCCTCCCAGTGCTCCCCGTGTGTACGTTCCCCCCCCCAGTGCCCCCCCCCCCCCGTGTGTACGCATTATTATTGTTATTGTAAATATTATTATTATATTTCCTGCCTAGACTCTGTCCTCCCCATGCTGCCGCCAGGACTCGTCGGGATTAGGTGCAGGCGCTTCCACAGCCTGCGGCCTAACAGTCTGGTGAAGCCCCGGCCTTGAGTTGCCTTCGCCACCCGGAAGACAGAAAGCTGCCACCCCGCCGTGCGTACGCTGAGCTCCCCCCGTGTGTACGCTGTCCTCCCACCCCTTGTGTACGCTGTCCTCCCCCCCCCGTGTGTACGCTGTCCTCCCCCCCCCCGTGTGTACGCTGTCCTCCCCCCGTGTGTACGCTGTCCTCCCCCCTCGTGTGTACGCTGTCCTCCCCCCCCGTGTGTACGCTGTCCTCCCCCCCCCGTGTGTACGCTGTCCTCCCCCCCCGTGTGTACGCTGTCCTCCCCCCCCGTGTGTACGCTGTCCTCCCCCCCCGTGTGTACGCTGTCCTCCCCCCCCGTGTGTACGCTGTCCTCCCCCCCCGTGTGTACGCTGTCCTCCCCCCCCGTGTGTACGCTGTCCTCCCCCCCCGTGTGTACGCTGTCCTCCCCCCCGTGTGTACGCTGTCCTCCCCCCCGTGTGTACGCTGTCCTCCCCCCCGTGTGTACGCTGTCCTCCCCCCCGTGTGTACGCTGTCCTCCCCCCCGTGTGTACGCTGTCCTCCCCCCCGTGTGTACGCTGTCCTCCCCCCCGTGTGTACGCTGTCCTCCCCCCCGTGTGTACGCTGTCCTCCCCCCCGTGTGTACGCTGTCCTCCCCCCGTGTGTACGCTGTCCTCCCCCCCGTGTGTACGCTGTCCTCCCCCCCCGTGTGTACGCTGTCCTCCCCCCCGTGTGTACGCTGTCCTCCCCCCCGTGTGTACGCTGTCCTCCCCCGTGTGTACGCTGTCCTCCCCCCGTGTGTACTCTGTCCCCCCACCCCGTGTGTACTCTGTCCCCCCACCCCGTGTGTACTCTGTCCCCCCACCCCGTGTGTACGCTGTCCCCCCACCCCGTGTGTACGCTGTCCCCCACCCCGTGTGTGCGCTGTCCTCCCCCCGTGTGTGCGCTGTCCCCCCACCCCGTGTGTGCGCTGTCCTCTCCCCCCGTGTGTACGCTGTCCTCTCCCCCCGTGTGTACGCTGTCCTCTCCCCCCGTGTGTACGCTGTCCTCTCCCCCCGTGTGTACGCTGTCCTCTCCCCCCGTGTGTACGCTGTCCTCTCCCCCCGTGTGTACGCTGTCCTCTCCCCCCGTGTGTACGCTGTCCTCTCCCCCCATGTGTACGCTGTCCTCTCCCCCCGTGTGTACGCTGTCCTCTCCCCCCGTGTGTACGCTGTGCTCTCCCCCCGTGTGTACGCTGTGCTCTCCCCCCGTGTGTACGCTGTGCTCTCCCCCCGTGTGTACGCTGTGCTCCCCCAGTGCTCCCCGTGTGTACGCTGCCCCCCCCCCAGTGCACCCCCCCCCCCCCCCCGTGTGCATGCATTATTATTGTTATTGTAAATATTATTATTATATTTCCTGCCTGGACTCTGTCCTCCCCATGCTGCCACCGGGACTCGTCGGAACCAGGTTCAGGCGCTTCCACAGCCTGCGGCCTAACAGTCTGGTGAAGCCCCGGCCTTGAGTTGCCTTCGCCACCCGTAAGACAGAAAGCAGAAACCCGGGCCATCAGAGGAGCAGCTGCACCCAGGTAAATCCATCGGTACTTATGTAGTATCTGGGCTGCCGATTTTTTGATTGTATGCCTTAAGTTAAGGCATACAATCAGATGCGATGCGATGCGATATCGCATCGCATCGCATACGATGCGATGCGATGCGATGACCCGATTTTTCCATAGGATTCAATGTTAAAATGGACTGAGTCCATTTTAACATGAAATTCAATGGGAAAAAGGGGTCCTTTTCATACCCCTACTATCCAAGTGGGCATGGAGCTGGATATAAACCTGTGGCGAGCGTAGCGAGCCACCGAGCCCGAAGCGTGGCGAGCGAAGCGAGCCCCGCGAGGGGACGGTATTCTGTGTCCCCTCGCGGGGCTCGCTACGCTCGCCACGCTTCGGGCTCGGTGGCTCGCTACGCTCGCCACAGGTTTATATCCAACTCCATGCCCACTTGGATAGTAGGGGTATGAAAAGGACCCCTTTTTCCCATTGAATTCCATGTTAAAATGGACTCAGTCCATTTTAACATTGAATCCTATGGAAAAATCGGGTCCATCGCATCGCATCGCATCGCATCGCATCGCATGCGATTTGGTCGGGTGCGATGCGATGCGATGGACCCGATTTCAAAATCGGCAGCCCAGTTACTACATAAGTACCAATCCATCCCCCCACTGTCCCTGTGTGTACCCTGTCCCCCATCTCCACTATCACTGTGTGTACCCTGTCCCCCACACCACTATCCCTGTGCATACCCTTTCCCCCCCCCACTGTCCCTGTATGTACCCCCCCAGTGCCCACCGTGTGTACGCTGTCCCCCCCAGTGCCTGCCGTTTGTACGCTGCCCCCCCCCCTGTACTGCAGCTGCACCCAGGTAAATCTGTCCCCCCACTGTCCCTGTGTGTACACTGTCCCTTACCCCACTATCCCTGTGTGAACCCTGTCCCCCCAGTGCCCCCGTGTGTACGCTGCCCCTCCCAGTGCCCCCGTGTGTACGCTGCCCCTCCCAGTGCCTCCGTGTGAACCCTGTCCCCCCAGTGCCCCTGTGTGTACGCTGCCCCCCCCATTGCCCCCCCATGTGAATGCTGCCCCCCGCGTGTACGTTGTCCCTCCCAGTGCCCCCGCATGTATGCTGCTCCCCCCAGTGCCTCCGCGTGTACGCTGTGCCCCCCGTGTGTACGCTCTCTGCCCCCCCCCAGTGCTCCCCCGTGTGTATGCTGTCCCCCTCCCAGTGCCCCCAATGTGTATGCTGTCCCCCTCCCAGTGCCCCCGTGTGTATGCTGTGTCCCCCGCGTGTACGCTGTCCCCCCAGTGCCTCCCGCGTGTACGCTGTCCCCCCCCAGTGCCTCCCGCGTGGATGCTGTCCCCCCAAGTGCCCCCCCGCATGAACGCTGTTCCGTCCTGTGCCCCCCGTGTGTACGCTGTGCCCCCCGTGAGTACGCTATCCCCCCAGTGTCTCCCATGTATACGTTGTCCCCTCCGAGTGTATGCTGTGCCCCCCATGCGTACGCTGTGCCCCATGTGCGTAAGCTGTGCCCCCTCTATGTGTACCCCGTGTGTACATTGTCCTCCTTCAATGCCCTTCAGTAAAGCTTCTACACTCTGGGTGTCATGCTTATTGCCAGGGGTTTCATGGGATGGATGTCTTGCCTGTTGACAGGGATTTCATGCACTGGGATGGGTGTCATACTCAATGCCAGGGGTTTGTGTTATCATTAAACATTTAAAAAATCTAATTTTATTCTTACACTGAAATTTAAAATAAAATAAAAAATAAATTGAAAAAAGCTATGAAATTCCATTGACAAAAAACCTTACGGTTTCACATGTCCCATTAAGGCTTCTTACACATGATCTGGAATTTCTGAAACCTGTTGTAACTCTTCCACTCAAACGCCAAAAAGCAATGAAATTCCGATCATTAAGGCTGACGTCTTAATGGACGTGTTCCTTGCGCAATACAGATATGGTACGCCATCACAGCCTGTGGGTAAGTGCAGATTCAGCACTCTCACAGAGTGAGATTGCTGTCACTCACACAATGGTGGAGCTGCTAATTCACAGATTTGTGTGCTCATTGGAATACACACATGCAGTCTATGCAACTGAAGGTCTGAGCAGTTATGTGGCGCACTCATCCTAATAATTACCTGCAATCATCTAAAACTGTCTATACCTCTGAGTTACTATAATGTTCATTCTAGCAACCGCCATCTTTGAAAACCCATGCAGTTCCTCTTCCCTGCCTGGGGTGTAGCTGTCTGCTGTAGTAATTCTAGCACTGTGTGGTCTGTATATCAGCACTGCAAACCAGACCTGTGCTAGAAACACTACAGCAGACAGCAACACCCCAGACAGGGTAGAGGAACTGCATGGGTTTTCAAAGATGGCAGGTTCTAGAATAAACACTATTACTAGAACTATCCCACTGAGGGTCCAACATCTTTCACACTCACTACATATATCCATTTCATTTAGTATTCACATGCAGTTACCAGAAACATCTTTCATAATTGCAAAAACTATAATACTCCCAACTACTATGCATCTACACTTTCTTCTCCTATAAGCCTTCATGCTGCTCTGTCTTCCTCAATCCCTACTGCTGTGTGTACTCCCTCATCTGCACCAATGTGTCTTTCCCCATCTGTGCTGCCCTGTTTTTCCACACCGATGCCACTCTTTCTATTCCACTGTTTCTTTCTATCTGTGCCAATGCCTCCCCATCTATTAGTTATACTCTGTCCCCCCCTCCATCCATGCTGCTCTGCCCTTCTCATCCATGCCACAGTTTCCTTCCATCTGTACTGCTGTCTCTCTACTATCTGGTCCACTCTGTCTTTTCTCCAACTGCTTCACTGTTTCCCACCCTATCACATCACTCTGTCTTACCTCCCCCAATCTGTGCCACGGTTTTCCACCCATCCACATTTGTTAGTCTCCCATCAGTGCTGCTTAGCCTTTCCACAATCTACGCATTTCTATTCCTCCTCATCTGCACCACATTGTCTCCTCCCCCAATCAACACCATATTTACCCCATCCTCTCGGCTCTGTTTACTGCTCAGACCTTCAGTTGCATAGACTGCATGTGTGTATTCCAATGAGCACACAAATCTGTGAATTAGCAGCTCCACCATTGTGTGAGTGACAGCAATCTCACTCTGTGAGAGTGCTGAATCTGCACTTACCCACAGGCTGTGATGGCGTACCATATCTGTATTGCGCAAGGAACACGTCCATTAAGGCGTCAGCCTTAATGATCGGAATTTCATTGCTTTTTGGCGTTTGAGTGGAAGAGTTACAACAGGTTTCAGAAATTCCAGATCATGTGTAAGAAGCCTTAATGGGACATGTGAAACCGTAAGGTTTTTTGTCAATGGAATATATATATATATATATATATATATATATATTGGGGGGGGGGGGGGGGCAAAAATGTTGTGCCTAGGGGCGACCTGACCCCTAAATTCGCCCTTGCAGATGTGTATTACATGATAGGTGTATAATAGGAAGTGGTGGTATTATAGAGATGGTAAGGGGACTGATGTGTGTTACATGATAGGTGTATAATAGGAAGTGCTGGTATTATAGAGATGGTAAGGGGACAGATGTGTATTACATGATAGGTTTATAATAGGAAGTGGTGGTATTATAGAGATGGTAAGGGGACAGATGTGTATTACATGATTGGTGTATAATAGGAAGTGGTGGTATTATAGAGATGGTAAGGGGACAGATGTGTATTACATGATAGGTGTATAATTGGACGTACTGGTATTATAGAGATGGTAAGGGGACAGATGTGTATTACATGACAGGTGTATAATAGGGAGTGGTGGTATTATAGAGATGGTAAGGGGACAGATGTGTATTACGTGATAGGTGTATAATAGGAAGTGCTGGTATTATAGAGATGGTAAGGGGATATATGTGTATTACGTGATAGGTGTATAATAGGAAGTGCTGGTATTATAGAGATGGTAAGGGGACAGATGTGTATTACATGATAGGTGTATAATAGGAAGTGCTGGTATTATAGAGATGGTAAGGGGACAGATGTGTATTACATGATAGGTGTATAATAGGAAGTGCTGGTATTATAGAGATGGTAAGGGGACAGATGTGTATTACATGATAGGTGTATAATAGGAAGTGCTGGTATTATAGAGATGGTAAGGGGACAGATGTGTATTACATGATAGGTGTATAATAGGAAGTGCTGGTATTATAGAGATGGTAAGGGGACAGATGTGTATTACGTGATAGGTGTATAATAGGAAGTGCTGGTATTATAGAGATGGTAAGGGGACAGATGTGTATTACATGATAGGTGTATAATAGGAAGTGCTGGTATTATAGAGATGGTAAGGGGACAGATGTGTATTACATTATATGTGTATAATAGGAAGTGCTGGTATTATAGAGATGGTAAGGGGACAGATGTGTATTACATTGTATAATAGGAAGTGCTGGTATTATAGAGATGGTAAGGGGACAGAGGTGTAATACATGATAGGTGTATAATAGGAAGTGCTGGTATTATAGAGATCGTAAGGGGACAGATGTGTATTACATGATAGGTGTATAATAGGAAGTGCTGGTATTATAGAGATCGTAAGGGGACAGATGTGTATTACATTATATGTGTATAATAGGAAGTGCTGGTATTATAGAGATGGTAAGGGGACAGATGTGTATTACATGATAGGTGTATAATAGGAAGTGCTGGTATTATAGAGATGGTAAGGAGACAGATGGGTATTACATGATAGGTGTATAATAGGAAGTGCTGGTATTATAGAGATGGTAAGGGGACAGATGTGTGTTACATGATAGGTGTATAATAGGAAGTGCTGGTATTATAGAGATGGTAAGGGGACAGATGTGTATTACATGATAGGTGTATAATAGGAAGTGCTGGTATTATAGAGATGGTAAGGGGACAGATGTGTATTACATGATAGGTGTATAATAGGAAGTGCTGGTATTATAGAGATGGTAAGGGGACATATGTGTATTACATGATTGGTGTATAATAGGAAGTGGTGGTATTATAGAGATGGTAAGGGGACAGATGTGTATTACATGATAGGTGTATAATAGGAAGTACTGGTATTATAGAGATGGTAAGGGGACAGATGTGTATTACATGACAGGTGTATAATAGGGAGTGGTGGTATTATAGAGATGGTAAGGGGACAGATGTGTATTACGTGACAGGTGTATAATAGGAAGTGCTGGTATTATAGAGATGGTAAGGGGACATATGTGTATTACGTGACAGGTGTATAATAGGAAGTGCTGGTATTATAGAGATGGTAAGGGGACAGATGTGTATTACATGATAGGTGTATAATAGGAAGTGCTGGTATTATAGAGATGGTAAGGGGACAGATGTGTATTACATGATAGGTGTATAATAGGAAGTGCTGGTATTATAGAGATGGTAAGGGGACAGATGTGTATTACATGATAGGTGTATAATAGGAAGTGCTGGTATTATAGAGATGGTAAGGGGACAGATGTGTATTACATGATAGGTGTATAATAGGAAGTGCTGGTATTATAGAGATGGTAAGGGGACAGATGTGTATTACGTGATAGGTGTATAATAGGAAGTGCTGGTATTATAGAGATGGTAAGGGGACATATGTGTATTACATGATAGGTGTATAATAAGAAGTGCTGGTATTATAGAGATGGTAAGGGGACAGATGTGTATTACATTATATGTGTATAATAGGAAGTGCTGGTATTATAGAGATGGTAAGGGGACAGATGTGTATTACATTGTATAATAGGAAGTGCTGGTATTATAGAGATGGTAAGGTGACAGAGGTGTAATGCATGATAGGTGTATAATAGGAAGCGCTGGTATTATAGAGATGGTAAGGGGACAGATATGTATTACATGATAGGTGTATAATAGGAAGTGCTGGTATTATAGAGATGGTAAGGGGACAGATGTGCATTACATGATAGGTGTATAATAGGAAGTGCTGGTATTATAGAGATGGTAAGGGGACAGATGTGTATTACATGATAGGTGTATAATAGGAAGTGCTGGTATTATAGAGATGGTAAGGAGACAGATGGGTATTACATGATAGGTGTATAATAGGAAGTGCTGGTATTATACAGATGGTAAGGGGACAGATGTGTATTACGTGATAGGTGTATAATAGGAAGTGCTGGTATTATAGAGATGGTAAGGGGACAGATGTGTATTACATGATAGGTGTATAATAGGAAGTGCTGGTATTATAGAGATGGTAAGGGGACAGATGTGTATTACATTATATGTGTATAATAGGAAGTGCTGCTATTATGGAGATGGTAAGGGGACAGATGTGTATTACATTGTATAATAGGAAGTGCTGGTATTATAGAGATGGTAAGGGGACAGAGGTGTAATACATGATAGGTGTATAATAGGAAGCGCTGGTATTATAGAGATGGTAAGGGGACAGAGGTGTATTACATGATAGGTGTATAATAGGAAGCGCTGGTATTACAGAGATGGAAGGGGACAGATATTATTACATGATAGGTGTATAATAGGCAGTGGTGGTATTACAGAGATGGTAAGGGGACAGATGTGTATTACATGATAGGTGTATAATAGGAGGTGCTGGTATTATAGAGATGGTAAGGGGACAGATGTGTATTACATGATAGGTGTATAATAGGAAGTACTGGTATTATAGAGATGGTAAGGGGACAGATGTGTATTACATGGTAGGTGTATAATAGGAAGCGCTGGTATTACAGAGATTGAAGGGGACAGATGTGTATTACATGATAGGTGTATAATAGGAAGTACTGGTAATATAGAGATGGTAAGGGGACAGATGTGTATTACATGAAAGGTGTATAATAGGAAGCGCTGGTATTATAGAGATGGTAAGGGGACAGATGTGTATTACGTGATAGGTGTATAATAGGAAGCACTGGTATTATAGAGATGGTAAGGGGACAGGTGTGTATTACATGATAGGTGTATAATAGGAAGTGCTGGTATTACAGAGATGGTAAGGGGACAGATGTATATTACATGATAGGTAAATAATAGGAAGTACTGGTAATATAGAGATGGTAAGGGGACAGATGTGTATTACATGATAGGTGTATAATAGGAAGTGCTGGTATTACAGAGATGGTAAGGGGACAGATGTGTATTACATGATAGGTGTATAATAGGAAGTACTTGTAATATAGAGATGGTAAGGGGACAGATGTGTAGTACATTGTATAATAGGAAGTGCTGGTATTATAGAGATGGTAAGGGGACAGAGGTGTAATACATGATAGGTGTATAATAGGAAGTGCTGGTATTATAGAGATGGTAAGGGGACAGATGTGTATTACATGATAGGTGTATAATAGGAAGTGCTGGTATTATAGAGATGGTAAGGGGACAGATGTGTATTACATTATATGTGTATAATAGGAAGTGCTGGTATTATAGAAATGGTAAGGGGACAGATGTGTATTACATGATAGGTGTATAATAGGAAGTGCTGGTATTATAGAGATGGTAAGGGGACAGATGTGTATTACATGATAGGTGTATAATAGGAAGTGCTGGTATTATAGAGATGGTAAGGGGACATATGTGTATTACATGATTGGTGTATAATAGGAAGTGGTGGTATTATAGAGATGGTAAGGGGACAGATGTGTATTACATGATAGGTGTATAATAGGAAGTACTGGTATTATAGAGATGGTAAGGGGACAGATGTGTATTACATGACAGGTGTATAATAGGGAGTGGTGGTATTATAGAGATGGTAAGGGGACAGATGTGTATTACGTGACAGGTGTATAATAGGAAGTGCTGGTATTATAGAGATGGTAAGGGGACATATGTGTATTACGTGACAGGTGTATAATAGGAAGTGCTGGTATTATAGAGATGGTAAGGGGACAGATGTGTATTACATGATAGGTGTATAATAGGAAGTGCTGGTATTATAGAGATGGTAAGGGGACAGATGTGTATTACATGATAGGTGTATAATAGGAAGTGCTGGTATTATAGAGATGGTAAGGGGACAGATGTGTATTACATGATAGGTGTATAATAGGAAGTGCTGGTATTATAGAGATGGTAAGGGGACAGATGTGTATTACATGATAGGTGTATAATAGGAAGTGCTGGTATTATAGAGATGGTAAGGGGACAGATGTGTATTACGTGATAGGTGTATAATAGGAAGTGCTGGTATTATAGAGATGGTAAGGGGACATATGTGTATTACATGATAGGTGTATAATAAGAAGTGCTGGTATTATAGAGATGGTAAGGGGACAGATGTGTATTACATTATATGTGTATAATAGGAAGTGCTGGTATTATAGAGATGGTAAGGGGACAGATGTGTATTACATTGTATAATAGGAAGTGCTGGTATTATAGAGATGGTAAGGTGACAGAGGTGTAATGCATGATAGGTGTATAATAGGAAGCGCTGGTATTATAGAGATGGTAAGGGGACAGATATGTATTACATGATAGGTGTATAATAGGAAGTGCTGGTATTATAGAGATGGTAAGGGGACAGATGTGCATTACATGATAGGTGTATAATAGGAAGTGCTGGTATTATAGAGATGGTAAGGGGACAGATGTGTATTACATGATAGGTGTATAATAGGAAGTGCTGGTATTATAGAGATGGTAAGGAGACAGATGGGTATTACATGATAGGTGTATAATAGGAAGTGCTGGTATTATAGAGATGGTAAGGGGACAGATGTGTATTACGTGATAGGTGTATAATAGGAAGTGCTGGTATTATAGAGATGGTAAGGGGACAGATGTGTATTACATGATAGGTGTATAATAGGAAGTGCTGGTATTATAGAGATGGTAAGGGGACAGATGTGTATTACATTATATGTGTATAATAGGAAGTGCTGCTATTATGGAGATGGTAAGGGGACAGATGTGTATTACATTGTATAATAGGAAGTGCTGGTATTATAGAGATGGTAAGGGGACAGAGGTGTAATACATGATAGGTGTATAATAGGAAGCGCTGGTATTATAGAGATGGTAAGGGGACAGAGGTGTATTACATGATAGGTGTATAATAGGAAGCGCTGGTATTACAGAGATGGAAGGGGACAGATATTATTACATGATAGGTGTATAATAGGCAGTGGTGGTATTACAGAGATGGTAAGGGGACAGATGTGTATTACATGATAGGTGTATAATAGGAGGTGCTGGTATTATAGAGATGGTAAGGGGACAGATGTGTATTACATGATAGGTGTATAATAGGAATACTGGTATTATAGAGATGGTAAGGGGACAGATGTGTATTACATGGTAGGTGTATAATAGGAAGCGCTGGTATTACAGAGATTGAAGGGGACAGATGTGTATTACATGATAGGTGTATAATAGGAAGTACTGGTAATATAGAGATGGTAAGGGGACAGATGTGTAGTACATGAAAGGAGTATAATAGGAAGCGCTGGTATTATAGAGATGGTAAGGGGACAGATGTGTATTACATGATAGGTGTATAATAGGAGGTGCTGGTATTATAGAGATGGTAAGGGGACAGATGTGTATTACATGATAGGTGTATAATAGGAAGTACTGGTATTATAGAGATGGTAAGGGGACAGATGTGTATTACATGGTAGGTGTATAATAGGAAGCGCTGGTATTACAGAGATTGAAGGGGACAGATGTGTATTACATGATAGGTGTATAATAGGAAGTACTGGTAATATAGAGATGGTAAGGGGACAGATGTGTAGTACATGAAAGGAGTATAATAGGAAGCGCTGGTATTATAGAGATGGTAAGGGGACAGATGTGTATTACATGATAGGTGTATAATAGGAGGTGCTGGTATTATAGAGATGGTAAGGGGACAGATGTGTATTACATGATAGGTGTATAATAGGAAGTACTGGTATTATAGAGATGGTAAGGGGACAGATGTGTATTACATGGTAGGTGTATAATAGGAAGCGCTGGTATTACAGAGATTGAAGGGGACAGATGTGTATTACATGATAGGTGTATAATAGGAAGTACTGGTAATATAGAGATGGTAAGGGGACAGATGTGTAGTACATGAAAGGAGTATAATAGGAAGCGCTGGTATTATAGAGATGGTAAGGGGACAGATGTGTATTACGTGATAGGTGTATAATAGGAAGCACTGGTATTATAGAGATGGTAAGGGGACAGGTGTGTATTACATGATAGGTGTATAATAGGAAGTGCTGGTATTACAGAGATGGTAAGGGGACAGATGTATATTACATGATAGGTAAATAATAGGAAGTACTGGTAATATAGAGATGTTAAGGGGACAGATGTGTATTACATGATAGGTGTATAATAGGAAGTGCTGGTATTACAGAGATGGTAAGGGGACAGATGTGTATTACATGATAGGTGTATAATAGGAAGTACTTGTAATATAGAGATGGTAAGGGGACAGATGTGTAGTACATGAAAGGTGTATAATAGGAAGTGCTGGTATTATAGAGATGGTAAGGGGACAGAGGTGTATTACATGATAGGTGTATAATAGGAAGTGCTGGTATTATAGAGATGGTAAGGGGACAGAGGTGTATTACATGATAGGTGTATAATAGGAAGTGCTGGTATTACAGAGATGGTAAGGGGACAGATTTGTATTACATGATAGGTGTATAATAGGAAGCGCTGGTATTATAGAGATGGTAAGGGGACAGATGTGTATTACATGATAGGTGTATAATAGGAAACGCTGGTATTATAGAGATGGTAAGGGGACAGATGTGTATTACATGATAGGTGTATAATAGGAAGTGCTGGTATTACAGAGATGGTAAGGGGACATATGTGTATTACATGATAGGTGTATAATAGGAAGTGCTGGTATTATAGAGATGGTACGGGGACATATGTGTATTACATGATAGGTGTATAATAGGAAGTGGTGGTATTACAGAGATGGAAGGGGACAGAGGTGTATTACATGATAGGTGTATAATAGGAAGTGCTGGTATTATAGAGATGTAAGGGGACAGATGTATATTACATGATAGGTGTATAATAGAGGAGACTTGTAAGTAGAATTTGCTTCCACAGGTCCCCTTTGGACCCGGACGCCGACACGGACGCCAACATGGACCCGGACGCCAACACAGACCCGGACCAGGACACCGGACCAAGACCAAGGGCTACCTATGGGCTCAAGATAGGTAAGTATCAGTATGTGTGGGCATTGGATGTATTAAAGTTTTATTTTTCTTGGGTGTCAGTGTGTTTTTTTTTTTACTATTTTTAGATGGCAGGATTTGGTGCCATCAAAGATGGTTTAAATAAGGGAAGGAAAAGCACATGAGGGAAGATGGCCCTGCTCATGAGAGCTTACATTCTATAGGGGAGGAACAGACAGGGGTGACACAAATGGGGTAGACAGTGAGCAATTGTAAGTTTCACACCAAAAGGTCACCTGTCATAATGTCGACAACTGGTGTTGATCATTAAATTGGCAGTAACTAGGTTGACATTCATTAGTTCGACCACTTTTGGTCGACAGTGAAAAGGTTGACACAGGAAAAAGGTTGACATACACTAGGTTGACATATACAAAGGTTGACACACTCAAAAGGTCGATGTGAAAATGGACAACACATAAAAGGTCGACATAAGTTTTCACTTTTTGTGTCTATGTCAACATCTGTTGACAGACATATACCCCTAATTAGTGGGGTTTACTTACTTTCCTTAGGGGGCGCTGGGAAAGCCCCCAAATTGATGAAAACGGGGTTTTGACACTCAGCCACTCCACCTCCACATGAGGTCCTGCCTCCTCCACCCACAGCCCTGCCCCTTTTTCAAGAGCACCCATGTCTCCAGCATGGCAGGTCCCATTTGGCTAATTGGCGTGAAACGGACGCGAATATACGGCAGGAAAATACACTTTATTTTCCTGTCGTATTTGGCAGAAACCTGCACGGATCAGTCAGATCCGTGCAGGCTTTAGTGTAAAAAATAGAGAAATAAATAAATAAAAAACGGTGTGGGGTCCCCCCCACAGCCGTAACCAGCACCAGGCTGAAAGAGCCGGGGCCGGTAATAAAAAATCAGGAAACCTGACAAATAGGGGTTCCCCAATTTTTTAAAACCAGCCCCAGGCTCCAGGTCCGGGGCTGGTTCCCAAAATACGGGGGACAAAATGACTAGGGGTCCCCCGTATTTTAAGAACCAGCCCCAGGCCAAACCAGACAGCAGGGTAATGTCACAGCCGGGGGACACTTATTATATAAGGTCCCGTGGCCAAAACATCACCCTACTGACCAGTCAGCCTGGCCAAGCGCCCTGGGGGAGTGGGGACCACCCCAATAAAGGGGTCCCCCCCTCCAGGACTTACCTGACCAGGCTGAAGCCTGGTGCTGTCCCCGGTGACCCTGTGTGGTGGTCACCGGGCTGATTTCAATGTAAAAGAAAGATAAAACTATTGTTTAATACTGTGGAACTATGAGTCCCAGCAAGCCTCCCCCCGCAAGCTGGAACTTGGAGAACCACAAGTCCCAGCATGCGGGGCATTAAAGGGCCCGCTGGCACTTGTAGTTCCACAGTAATAAAAATAGTCAAATAAACACACACTGAAACACAATAAAAATTAAACTTTAATACATCCAAAGCCCATACATACTGATACTTACCTATCTTGAGCCCGAATCTAGATGCCTGGGTCTTGGTCCGGTGTCCTGGTCCTGATCCTTGTCCATGTCAGCATTCGGCTCCATGTCGGCGGCGTCTCCCCCAGGGCCCCTGGCCAGGCTGACTGGTCAGTAGGGTGATGTTTTGGCCGCGGGACCTTATATAATAAGTGTCCCCCGGCTGTGACATTACCCTGCAGGCTGGTTTGGCCTGGGGCTGGTACTTAAGATACGGGGAACCCCTAGTAATTTTGTCCCCCGTATTTTGGGAACTAGCTCCGGACCTGGAGCCTGGGGCTGGTTGTTAAAAATCGGGGAACCCCTATTTGTCGGGTTCCCTGATTTTTAATTACCGGCCCCGGCTCCTTCAGCCTGGTGCTGGTTACAGCTGTGGGGGGGGGGACCCCACGCTGTTTTTTTTTAAATTTAGTTTTCTATTTTTTACACACTGAAGTCTGCACGGATCTGACTGATCCGTGCAGGTTTCTGCCAAATACGACAGGAAAATAAGGTGTATTTTCCTGCCGTATATTTATGGCTGTTTCACGCCAATTAGCAGCCGTATTATCAATACGGCTGCTTAGTAAATCAGGAACCACCATTCTTTTGAATGGTGACTCCTGTCGTATTCTATCGATGGTGTAGACATTCGTATTTGTAAATACAAATACGGATGTCCCATCATTAAGAATACGAAAATACGTTTTTTTGGCATAGTAAATGCCAAAAATACGTATGCACCAAAACAAATTGTATTTTCGTATGAAAATATGATTTTTTTCCATGATTTTTTTAGTAAATTTCCCCCTCAGTGTCTGCAAAGCCTGCCATGTGTGCTCCTCTCTTCAAACAGTGAGTAACCATGGATAAACTGGCGCCTCCAACCGGCATGCTGATGTCTGGTAACTTGTCTGAGAACTGGAAAAGATTTAAGCAAAGGTTTAATATATATATTGCTGCATGTGGAGCTGATACAGAGGCTGACAAAACAAAGGCATCCATTTTCCTCCATGTGATAGGAGTGGATATTTACAATAGTTTGCTGAGGGGCAGAATATGGTGCTATCTTCTGTAATGCCCACACACTAGAATGATTTATTGACCGATTGACAGATTTCCGATAAATCGGCCGATATATCGAAAATCGGCCAATCGGCCCAAAAATCGTTCTAGTGTGTGGGCACCTTTAGTTTGCTGAGGGGCAGAATATGGTGCTATCTTCTATAATGCCCACACACTAGAATGATTTATTGACCGATTGACCGATTTCCGATAAATCTTTTGCTAAATCTTCTAATCTTACGTGCTGCACAAAAGATCAGAAGATTTAACAAAAGATCCATAGGAATGCACACGGGATCTTAAGAAAAATCTTTGGTAAAGATGTGCGCTTGCCTGAAATCTTTTGTCCAGGACAGACAAAAGATTTGAAGGGTAATTTATACGCACATCTTATGATCGCAGATCTTTCTAGTGTGTGGGCACCTTAAGAAAAACTATGCTGTGCAAGATACATGAAGGCCACTTAGGAGAAGAAAAATGTAAGCTGAGAGCAGGTGAAGAATGAACCAAGACATAGCACAGACTACAGCTACATGTGAATTATATCTTACCTATAAGTAATTGAACAACTAGGGAGCAGTGATCACAACATTGTTTCATTGGAAGTCAATTTCAGTAAATTATAAATCATAAAGGATCGACAAAAATATTAAACTTCAGAAAAGCAAACTTTTAATTATTCAGGGAAGCCCTTAAAGGAATAGTGTGGGAAACGGTTATGGAGGGAAAAAATGCAGAAGAAATGTGGGATACTCTAAAAAAATGTACTCGAATCATTAACTATTAAATACATTCCTAAAGTAAACAAGGGTAAATTCAATAAAAAAAGCCACCATGGATGGACAAAAAAGTAAGGTCTGCTATCAACAATAAAGTAAGAGCATTTAAATTCTATATAAATAACTTAATTGAGGAGGCGTTCGCCAAATACAAAGAATCAAACAAAACTTGTAAAGGGGTAATCAAAGCAGCTAAAAAATTATAAGAAGAGCGCATAGCCACTGAAAGCAAAACCAACCCCAAGAAATTTTTTAAATACATAAACAATAAGCGTATAATTAAGGAAAACATAGGCCCACTAACTGATATCAGCAGAAAAATTGTCACTGAAGATAAGGGAAAAGCAAAACTGTTAAATGAGTTCTTCTCATCAGTATTTACTAAAGGAGAGCAGACTGTGGAACGAACATCTTCAAAAAATGAGACAAGCCTGATCTCATTGTTGATTTCACGCCCAAGGAAATAATACTGAAGCTCAGCAAAATAAAAACAAATAAATCACCAGGGCCAGATGGAATTCATCCGAGGGTACTAAAGGAATTAAGGGATGAACTAGCTACCCCCCTACATTATATCTTTAACAATTCACTATCGTCAGGTAAAGTACCAAAAGATAGGAGAATAGCAGAGGTAGTGCCGATATTCAAAAAAGGACGATCCCGCTAATTACAGACCCGTTAGTTTAACATCAATAGTGGGTAAACTATTTGAAGGATTTTTAAGAGATGGGATCCAGGAATATTAAGACATCACCGTCTTCTCAGTACTAACCAGCATGGGTTCGTGAAAAATCGTTCATGCCAAACTAATCTACTAGGGTTCTATGAGGAGGTTAGCAAAAACCTTGATAATGGAAACGCAGTAGATGTTATTTTCCTAGATTTTGCTAAGGCCTTTAATACTGTCCCACACAAGAGGTTGATAAATAAAATGGAGGACCTAGGACTGGGTGAAACTATCTGCAGATGGGTAGGGAATTGGCTGTGTAATAGAGAACAAAGAGTGGTTGTGAACAGTGCCGTATCAGATACAATACCAGTACTAAGTGGAGTGCCCCAGGGTTCGGTTTTGGGGCCCATCTTATTTAACATTTTTATTAACGATATTGGGCAGGGATTACTCAGCAATGTATCCATCTTTGTGGACGATACAAAACTAAGCAAAGTCATTAAATCATCAGACGATGTCACCACGCTTCAAAAGGATCTTGCAAATCTAGAGGAGTGGGCTAAAAAGTGGAAGATGAGGTTCAACGTTGACAAATGTAAGGTTATGCACATTGGGAGACATAACCAGTGTGCTACTTATAACCTTAGCGGAGAGGAATTGGGTACTTCAATACTCGAAAAGGATCTAGGAGTCCAAATGGACAGCAAACTGGGGTGTAGTGCCAATTGTAATGTAGCAACAAAAAAGGCCAACAAAATTTTAGCATGCATTAAAAGGGGCATTGAATCTAGGGACTCAACAGTAATTATGCCACTGTATAAAGCATTGGTAAGGCCTCACCTCGAATACGGTGTACAATTCTGGGCCCCGCATTATAAAAAGGACATCATTGAATTGGAAAAAATCCAGCGACGAGCAACAAAGCTTATAAGGGGAATGGAGAATTTAAGCTACGAGGAGAGATTAGGCAATTTGGGACTATTTACATTAGAAAAGAGACGTTTAAGGGGGGACATGCTCAATATGTACAAATATTTTAGAGGCCAATATAACGAATTAGCAAACACCCTTTTTTCAACAAGAAAGGAATTTAGGACGCGAGGGCATGAGTATAGATTAGAAGAAAAAAGATTTTGTTCAGCTAGAAGAAAAAATGTCTTTACGGTCAGAGCAGTCAGACTTTGGAACTCTCTTCCTGGAGAGGTGGTGTCAGCAGAGACACTGAATACGTTCAAAATAAGGTTGGACAATCACTTATTGGTTAATAACATCCATAGGTACAAATAAGAAATATAATCTGTCTTTACAAGTTTGCTTTCAATAACACCTAGGTTGAACTAGATGGACACAAGTCTTTTTTCAGCCTTACCTACTATGTAACTATGTAACTATAGACCGAAACAAGTCGAGCCACTGAGTCCTCATGCAGTGCCAGAGAGACCGTACCAGAAAGTTGGCGCATAATTGTTTGATTGTAATGGGAAAACGTACATTGTCGGGACTGATTATTACTCTAACCTGAGGTGAAGACACTACATACAACTAATAGTAAAGCCAGTATCAATTGCATGAAGTCAATCTTTGCAAGGCATGGTGTTCATATGGAATTTCACTGACAATGGTCCTCAGTTTTCCAGTGCTGAATTTAGACAATTTGCTGATGAGTTGGAATTTGTCCATACTACGTCAAGTCTCCACTATCTATGATCAAATGGGTTGGTGGAAAGTTCAGTAAAAACTGTAAAGAGTCTAATGTAAAAAAGCTCAAGAAGGTGAAGAAGATTTCTACAAAAGTCTTTTAATCTACCACAGTACACCTTTACAGAATGGACTTTCTTCTGCACAAATGCTGATGGGATGGAGGATTAGAGCAAATCTCCCGATACATGATGAACTGCTTAATACACATAACTCAGCGTTGGTCAGACTGAGTAAGGAACGTCAACAGGCGAAACAGAAACTGTTCCATGACAGGCGAACAAAAAGCTTATCGGTACTCTTTACCTAGAACGGCGCCGCCGATCAAAATCGTGGTCATCGCGGGTAAAAATCGCGGTGATCGCGGTAATCGCGGGCATCGCGGGTAAAATTGGATGGTCGCGATGCCCGCGATTACCGCGATCACCGCGATTTTCCCATAGGAAACAATGTTAAAAAGCCTGATTGACCGCGATTTGACACTTAAATGCCTCAATGGACCCGATTTTGGCATATAAATCAATGTAAAATGGGCCACACAGCCCAAATAGGGCCAATGAACCCTTAAATGTCCCCCCAAATTTTTAACGCCACCCCACGATCCACGCCAACCCGAAGCGTGGCGAGCGCAGCGAGCCCGCGAGGGGCGGCGGTACGCGTCCTCCGACCTTTTCATGCCCTACTATCCACGTCGGCGTGGTGTGAGAATATAATAGTGTGGCGAGCGCAGCGAGCCACCGAGCCCGAAGCGTGGCGAGCGCAGCGAGCCCCGCGAGGGGACGCGGATACCTTCACAGGTAGACGCGTCCCCTCGCGGGCTTCACAGGTGTCCGGGTCGCCACGGACACCTGTGAAGCCCGCGAGGGGACGCGTCTACCTGTGAAGGTATCCGCGTCCCCTCGCGGGGCTCGCTGCGCTCGCCACGCTTCGGGCTCGGTGGCTCGCTGCGCTCGCCACACTATTATATTCTCACACCACGCCGACGTGGATAGTAGGGCATGAAAAGGTCGGAGGACGCGTACCGCCGCCCCTCGCGGGCTCGCTGCGCTCGCCGCGCTTCGGGTTGGCGTGGATCGTGGGGTGGCGTTAAAAATTTGGGGGAACATTTAAGGGTTAATGGGCTCTGTGGCCCATTTAACATTGATTCCTATGGCCAAATCGGGTTGATTGAGCCATTTAACACTAAAATCGGGTCCATCGCGACTTTTAACATTGTTCCCTATGGGAAATCGTGAGCATCGCGTCGCGGGCATCGCGGGTGCGTTTATGTGCGGCCGTGACGCGACCGACACGATTTTTATGTTTTACATTGATTTCAATGGCAAATCGCGGGCATCGCGTCGGTCGCGTCGCGGCCATACATTAATGTACCCGCGATGCCCGCGACGGGCGCCGCACTAAGTAAAGAGTACCAGCTTATCTGTCCAACATGGTCGATGAAACAGACTGTGTGCGAAAGACCCAAAAGGGAAATTCGCAGACCCGAGAGACTCATTGAAACACGTTAGATGATGTTCTTAATATGACGTTGTTAATTGTTGTATTGAAGCATACACGGCTTATCTTTAAAGAAAAGAGTATGTGATGTTAGTGTATTAGAATGCTTAATATTTGTAGACACTCCCTTACTAATATGTGAAAGCCTGAGTCTTCGGTGATGGTCCCTAGGACCAGGGAAATGCTGGGAAGTGGGTGTTCCTGAGGCAGTGTGTCTGGAGTTGGATGGAATAAAACAGCACAGCAGTGAACTCACATGTCTTTGTGTCCTTATGAGTGGATTTACAAACATATGAACAAAACAATGCAGGGAGGCTGTAGTGGCTACTAAATTGTCTGCAGGAGTGGCGGGTAGCACCAGGTAATTGTTGGAGGTGGGGTGAGGTGTGAGTGCAGCTTCTTTTGGTGTCACCCCAATGAAGGCAACACCCGGGTGCGGGCCGCACCCCCCTAGTGATGCCACTGTGGAGCAGGGAGTGCTGTTGTGAGACTACCGCGACTGCCTGTCAGACCCGGCGCTTTTCACAGACTCACAGTCGGTATGGGTGGGTACTTAACATTTTCTGTGGGTGCTCATGCCCCGGAGCACCCACGGAATCAGTGTCTATGGTTGGGAGGTATGCTAGTGTGAGGGTTCCACTAACAAAGGCATGCATGTGGTTGGTGGGGTCACAGGTCCTGGACGGTTGCTATAGCAATTTACCCACAAGCAGGATGTATCTCAGGCTCAGAGGAGCAGGTTCGGTGCATACTGTATTAGATGCTGGATAAGGTGGGCTCATCCCTGATTTTTTAGCTGTCTTATGCTGTTGTTTAGGTAAACTCTCTTAGTGGTTCCTAAAAAAAAAGAGATTGTGAACGTGGCACCTAGAAGCGTGGGTGTGTACTGCTACATCTGAGAGGAATCTTGTAAAATGACTTATATCCAAATGTAGATGAGCCCCAAAGCAGTTAGTAAGAGCTACTGTACTTGCTAAAGTGCTGGAAAATGGCACTGATGATTCAATGTAAATGTATCTGTCTCTTATTTATTTTTCCCCAAAAATGCAACAGTGTAATGTGGGCTGGGTGAAATGAGGGAGGTTGATAGACTAATCAGGGAGAGAGGGAGATTGCTGCTATTTCAGGGAGTCTCGAGTCCTGCAGAATGCAGGAGGGTAGGCAACTATGGTGCGTTTTGGAGATTTGTGCTTTTTTTATCCATCCTATATTGGGACTGACTCAGAGGTGGACACAGATGCCGCCATATCTGTTGTCAGCCTCCTGTCTGTAACTATGCAAATGTCATGAAGAGCCCAAACCTAATCATAGACCTGTGTTCTGTAGTCAGGTAGTCCCCCCCCCTCTCTCCCTGGCACTTTTGGGGGGGTTATCCATAAATATTAAGCAACAGCTTATTGTAAGGATTAAAGCAGGTATCTACTCCCGCTGGCAGCTGAATATCTCATAGGTTTCTAAGGGGGATTCTGCCAGATGTATCAATATCAGGAATGCAAAGAATTCCTAGGGGGAAATATACTAATGTTGTATTTCATTAGTTTTTTTTACGATTGAGATCGAATTAAATCAATTGCACTTTCATTTTTATATGATTGAAATCACATTATTTTGGTTTCGAAGGTGCCAAGTTTCCAAAATGCGCATTTAGCGATGCCATAACCATTCCTAATCATTCAGAATTTTTTCTACAAATTTCTGTTCATATTGCTATATAAATACATGTTTTGCTTCTGTTTATATATTTTGAATACAAATGTATTGTTAAATTTGGTCTGCATACACACTGTACAATTTTTTTGACCAATTTGGTTGAAAGACATTTCCATTGAACCCAGTGTCCTGGACAAAAGATGTTGACGAAAGATATTGACGACAGACAAAAGACGAAAGATCTAGCTACAGTTTATATGCTCTTTTTGAAAGATATTCAAATTGAGCTGCATGCACAGTTGACGAACAATCTTGATGAACAACTGGCGGGTATGCGCATCATCATTCGTTTGTTGTCAATATCTTTTGTCAACATCTTTCGTCAGGACACTGGGTTCAATGCAAATGTCTTTCAACCAAATTGGTCAAAAAAATTGTACAGTGTGTATGCACCAACCCCATTCATACTTCTTATTTGTGATTGGTTGAAAGTTTCAAAACATGGGAGGGCCATTACCCAGACATATATATACACCCTTCACCCCCCTGCTCCTTGTGAGTTTAGTTATGTGTGGAAATGAGAGGTGTACTGAGTTGTGGGAGTGATTAGAGTGGTTTTTGGTGAGTTGTTTTCTGAGGATGTTTTTTTATTTTGATAATTTTCCTGTGGTTATTGTTTGTGTTGAAGCTTTATAAGTTTGTCAAACTTTGTAGTCTTTGTTATTGTTTTTCCTGTGCTCTGTCAGTGTTTGTGTATGTATGGTAAGGCAAGATGTGTGTTTTGTGTTTGTGTGTTCTTTATTATTAAGTGTTTTATGTCTGCAGCTTGAGTGGTGAGTATTTCTGGGGCAGGACAAACCTGATCCACGAAAGCCCACCACTTACGGGGTTAATTTCACCCATGTGGAGAATATTACCCTTGTTACAGAGCTCATGAAGCACTACAACAAGCTCTTTGGGCGTGACTCTATAAAAGTGCCGGTAGGAAGAATCACCTGTGGAAGAGGGCAGTGCTGGCAGTCAATATTGAGGACCACGCGCAGGACCATAGATACATGTCACAAGAGGTTCTACAACATTTCTATGACATTAAGCAGCTTGCTAAGAAGAAGATGGCAAAGGAGGCCAGGTCTGCACCTACCTTTATTGGGACGCCAATATAAAGGGCTTCATTCTCCATGATGTCATCATCCCTTCAGGTGTCATTGAATCGGATTCCTCAAGGCCAGGTGATGATTTTGTACTCACATTGTATATATCCAGTGGGCATCTTATAAGAAGAGCACCCAACGCTACCCGGAAGTGCGGATTCCCGGGAGCGCTGGCATGAGCATGAAACTCCCCTTGTCAACAAGCATTTAACCACCCCCTTCCCAGGGAGCATGAAACCCATGGTAAGGAGCATGTGACTCCTAGCAAAGAGCAATAACAGAAAGTCAGCGTCCCTTCCTGTATCCCCTCGCTAATGAGGCAAAGCAGGAAGTATTATAGCAGCACGATAAGCGCCGCTATGATACATCTGCCCCAATATCTGATAACTGTTGGGTTTTCCTAACCTGCTGCTTATTTTGGGTATTATGACTGCTGATGCAGTATTGTTTATCCTAATCTAAGGGGCAAATTTACTAAAATGGGAGTTCTATTGAAGATGAGATGTTACCCATAGCAACCAATCAGATTATATCTATTATCTTCTAGAAGGTGCTACATAAATAAAGTAGAATTTTATTGGTTGTTATGGGCAACATCCCCTAGTAAATTTACCCTTAAGTGGCCACCCGGGCAGGATTTATTGTGGCCAGCGAGGGGGTTAAAGGTTGGCCGCTCACCCTATTCAATGTTCCGGGGTAACCCTCGCTGTCAGATGACGGCAAGGATTCCCCCCAAACAGCGAGGTTTGCGGCTTTGTTGAGAAGGACATTCTGAGCATCCATATGGTTGTTCATAGGTGCGATGGGTGGTGTGACCAAAGTGCGACCAATGGTGCCTCTATGAACCCGGGCAGCAGATTTAAGAGGAATTGGTAGATGTCTCTTGCAGTTGCAAGTAGTTGCAGCATTAGTATATATGGGCAGTACTGCTGAGTACACACATGTAGTCATAGACAATGTCGACTCCATATGGACACCATATGGTCAACATGGTCAAAAGATCAACACATCAAACAGTCGACATGAGTTTTTCACAATTTCCTACATTTTGGGGGCTTTTTCATACTTTACATCCACATGGACTCCAATTGGGAAATGTAAAGTGTAGCGAGAGCAGAGAGGTACACTAATTGGGGATCCACATGAATCTACACTGACATAAAAAAGGTGAAAACTAATGTCGACTTTTTCATGTGGGTTGTTTAATGCTTGAGTCAACTTTTTTCCCAGTGTGGACCTTGTGCATTCCAACCTTTTTGTGTCTGTGCACCTAGACATTGTCCATGAGCTATACAGTACACACGTACAGCTGCAGGAGGAGGGTTTAAGCTGCAGAAGGGCAAGTTTAGAGTATAACAGTGTTCCAGCCTAAAGGTATAACTATCTATCATAAGCTGTGTGGTGTTTCCTTACCGGCCGACTAGTTATCACCGTGCTAAAGCTACAGAATCTGGACATCAAAGCCCATGGATATATACCCAGTCTACAAATAATTAAATACTGGGGAAATCATCTGCGACTATACAGCCAGATTCATGACTAATGCCATAAAAATACCTACGGGTGAGATTTATCCCAATTAAGCATAAGACATTTTATTTCAAATCAAGCACAAAGACACTTAAATTGAAGGTGGTTGTTTCTAATATATAGGGAGTATATTTACCAATCAAATTGATATCGTCCATATTTGTTTTTATTTATTTATCTCCTTTCATTATTTAATTTTATAATAAAAATCCATTTTACCGGTACTAATTTTCCAGTCATGTGGCTCTCTTTTATATTATATATATACATCCATCAAATTAATATTGTGATCATTTATCTTCCATTGTAGATTTTATATATATATTTTTTTCCTGTAAGTTTAGGATTAGGCTGTGTGAGGGGACCTTTATGGTTAGGGTAAAGGTATGGTTAAAATACTTGCCGTATGTAACCCTGCCGCTGTCAGCATCTTGACAGTTGGGATAGTGTTTTCCGGGATTTCGTACCCTTCCCAATTAGATAGATAGAGAGATGAGAGAGAGAGAGATAGAAAGAAATCTGAAATAACAGCATAATATTTTTTTGCCTAAAAAGGTGCATTCAGAAAACTTTGAAAATTGTATAAAAAGTTTGAAGGCTATAAAAAGTTTCCTATTGTCTTGGTTTGGAGGCTATATGACGAATATGCTTTTTATCTTTACATTAAAAACGCATTGATCTATCCTTGGCTTACTTTTCAACTCATTTCATTTGCTAATCTGGATCTGTATTCCTACATGCTTTGCACGTTGCACTTTTTAGTCACTGTGCCTTTTATAGGAGAAAACAGCCTCCGTAGTTTGTGTTTTTGCCGTTTACACATATTAGGAGAAGGTTGTTTCCTTGGTAACTATTACCTACATGGAAAAGCTTTTACTTTATTTGTTAAGTTGAATTATCTGTGTTATTTCAAACAACACCAAAAGTTCCCAGAGTACACTTTTACATCAATATTTCAATTAAAGGGATATTTGTTTTGTAAAGACATAGCCCATTAAGGTTGTAGCTTCAAATACATTTTCCTTAGGACTTGGCTGTTTTCAATTACTATCACTTAAGCTCCAAAACAGATTGAAAAGTTTTAATAGTACGAAAGGTTGTCTTCACCAGGGACAGATTTAAAAGTCCCCATATCTAAAATACATGTTCATCCAACATGAAGATGTATCATTTAAAAGTAATAAATATGTACGTAAATGTCCAAATACTGTTATAGAATCCAAGATGTTTACATTTTCATGTACTTATCAAGGATGATGCTTGGTCATCTTTGATTATAAATACATTCAAATTGTGGTGTCGTACATACTATACTATGGAAGCACTGCAATGTGGTTGACCAAATACTATGTTGTACAATCCAATTGACTGCCACTAGCAATTCCTGAAACATTCAGATCAGCAACCCTACACAAGACCTCATTGAAATGGATGCTAAGTTTATGGCCCTGTACAAGGTGCAAATTTTACTAGTTTTCCATTCGTGTTTGAATATATAGTCAAAATCGAATAGACATCGAACTGTTTTCAGCCGCATTTGATCCCAATGCATTGCCCTGCGGCATCAAAATTTAATCCAAAAAGAGACTGTGCAGGCAAGACTATATAGTACAGATCTATATAGGCACAATCAAAGCATTTTGTTTGCCATGGATTCGATCCCGATAGAATCAAGATCGAATAGCAGGGCAATCGCACCCCTTAAGTGTTCAGAACATGTTTTTTATTTTCATAGTACAGATTAATATATATTGATCTGTACATTTTCCGCTGCTGGAAATGTGTTAACAAACTTATTTTATAAAATTTTGACTTCAGAGATTTTCATAAAACCTTGTTTTTGTCAGGTAGGTGAATTATTTTATATTTAAATTTTGTTTTGTTATCTCTGTGTTCCTATTGGTTGGGAATTTTTTTGTCGTTTGGAATAAAATGTAATTTTTGTATCTCTATGGATGTTTAGTGAACTAAAATGTGGTTATGAGAAAAAACTTCACTGAAAAATACTGGTGTGGATTCCTAGATTAAAGAAACCTTTAGGTGTGCTAAAACACCATTACTATCATGAGTGGGTTACTTGGCTATCCCTGAAAAGATCTTGTATGTTAAAGATACCTTTACTGTGTCCTTTACTGCACAGTGCAACAGTAAGTAGAGTACACCCTTTTTTATTGGGTTATATATTGAGGTGATTATTTGTGGTGACCTTGAGAACCCTAGAGTAAAAGAAACCTTGAGGTGCATGTCATCATATTTTAGAGTGTGAGTTCAGGAATGCTCCTAAGCACCCTCTACTTTCTACACTCAATTTGGGGTGGACTTCTACACTGTATTCTAGATCTATAGACTGTTCTTCATATTTATATATACATGTATTTTTTTTACATTTATTTTTCTTTGACAGCCCGGAAGTAAACGCTTAAGAGGATTCCAAAAAATTAAGAAGAGGAAGGATAGGAGAAAGCCTTTGTGGCTTTCCCAAGACTGCAAAATGTTAGGGTTCCTGAGAAATTATCAGAGTTCATTCTGCAATTTCTGTTTTAATAGGCCTTTCAAAATCAATAAATGTTTGCTCCAGTATGGAGCTTATAATGGACTAAAGCCCTTTCTCCACCTCCACCTCCAGTTCAGTCCAGATCAGACAGGTCATATTTTCTACTCTTCTCTGTCTTACCATACTGCATTAACTATAGGGAAAATGGGAGGGGATGTACATGGTCAGAGGTAGGTGCTATCAATGCCCTCTGGTCACTTCTCACAATACTGTAGGTTTTTTCTTTTTTTAGTCCAACACTATTGTGTATTTTAATCAGGCCCTGCTATTATTGGGTGCTCTTCACAGTTCCAGTTTGTTCCTGTTATGTTCCAAGTGCCAGCCACTATTACTGGGCACACTCCACAGTTTCCTGTGTGTCCCTGTTATGCTGGAGGTGCCAGCCACTGTGATTGGGCACTCTCTACAGTTCACAGTGTGTTCCTGTTATGCTCTAGGTGCCAGCCACTATTACTGACCACTCTCCACACAGTTTCCACTGTGCTCTTCTGAGTGCCACTATTAGGTTGTGAGCCACTATAAGGTTGTGAGCAAATTGATTGCTAATAATATCAATTATAGGGCTCCGGCCATCAAACTATTCTTATCTTTTTTTTTCTGAACAGAAACTATTTTTTATACAAATGGTAGATTCTACCTTCAGATTGAGGGCTGTGCCATGGGTTAGGCAGTGGCCACAACATATGCCAATCGTTTATGTACAATCTCAAACAACTATTGCTTTACATTCAGGGAAACCTTAATAGGGACATAGCTTTATATCATCATTACATAGACAATCTTCTGATCTACTGATTTTCTGGTTGGGCACTACCTTGGCACTGCAAAAGATCATGGAAACCCACAATGTGGATCAATTTCCCTTGGGGCTCCAATTTTTTTTTTTAGAAGGCACACATTATATTTTTGTGTGCTTATGTCTATCTCTTATCTTAGATATAATATTCAATTAAGGTAACCCAGGCAAAGTGTGGATAACTGGTCTTGTGTCAGTTAATTAGCTTGTACACTTTCCTGCTATACAGTATATTAAGTTAGTTATGAGGGCAACGTATCAAGGATACTTGAGGATCATTATTTTAGTTAGCTAGTTGCTGTAATCAGTGTTACATATTGTTAAAGAAGTATGTTGACGGCTTAAACATTGTGCAGCTTAACAACATATTGAGCTACAGTCCAATGAATACATTGTAGCAGTGCAGATCACTGTACTGTATTGATCCACCTGGTCCACAGACTCTGTCCGGTCAATGGCTGATGACATCACTTGTCCACACTGCCTGGTTGGGGGGCAGGGATTGTGGATGTCAGAAGCTGGCACCGGACGTTACACCTACATCGACACTGGAAGCTATGGCCCAGCGTGTGGTTGGGAGACCTGCGCCCAGAAGGTGAGTGGCATCACTGTTTAATGTATTTGGGGGGTGGGCTCAGGGTGGGGTATATATAAATGTTTGATGTGATACTGTATTTGCATACAGTTGTCCCTAACAATGGGGAGTAACCTCTGAATTATTGCATTAAAGCACTGATTGCTTACAAGACTACAAGCACTTTCTAGAGCAGGGGTAGCCAACTCCAGTCCTCGAGAGCTACCAACAGTTCATGTTTTCCAGACCACCTAGCAGGTGCACTCTTTACTCACTGAAAAATTACAAAAGATCCACAGGTAGAGATAATTACTTAACTTGTGATTCTGTGAGGAGACTTGGAAAATGTTAACTGTTGGTAGCTCTCGAGAACTGGAGTTGGCTACCCCTGTTCTAGAGCAATATCATCAGCTGAAGAATCCACAAGAAATCCAAAATGTAATGTAAAGACAGTAAACCTTATATGAGCCTTGTATCATCCTTATGATAGCCTCATCCCATGATATCGAAGTCGGCTCCAGCCATCAAGATCACCTTTCCAATGTGGAGTAAGGGGAAAAAAAAATTAAGATAATATATGATATTTTATCTTGTAAACATAATTTATTTCCCAAACCCTGTAAATGTATATTTAAGTTCAAGAAATAAAGCTTATGTGAGCAATAATTACAAGATAGCAGTCCCAGATAGAGTCATCCAGCAGGAGAATCATAAGGATAAATCCTCAATGCGTTTTGTCCTAAACATGTGCACTTCATCAGGAGGATATTGCACTAGGAGCTTACTTTTTCCAAAATTACACATGTTGAACTGCAGGATACTGTACCACAGCATCCATCAGAACACTGGAAAGTGTAATTCCTCAAAGGAGAGTATTTGAGAAGAGACTGTGATTTTTATATAACTCTATTCAGAATATCTATCATTGGCACCATTGCTATCATATAAATACTGTAACATTTAGTGTGAGGGTCAAGAATGAGTGAGGTGCACTCTTTATTCTGTCCTAGACTGCCACTGTATTGAAATGTCTTATTTAATGTTCGAAGTCATTATTGTAACAATACTTCTTCAAACAAAAAATCCGGTGTCCTTGTACTACCTTTTCTTTCTAAACTGTAACTTTCTAATGTTTTTTTTTCTGTCTTTGTGCTGTAATTGAACTTACTATTTCACTGTTCTCTGTTCAAATCTGTTTGTTAACTCGGTGTTCTTTTTTTAAATCGGCGTTTTCTTTATTCCTTTGTTTAAACCAGACTATACATAATGAGCCTCGAATTTTATCTAGTACGGTAATTTACTATGAGAAATGTATGGTCCAATTAAGGAGAGATCAGGTAGATTAATCATCTCTTTCAAAGTCTATCTTTTTGCAAGCTATTTTACATAAAAATAAAAAAATCATTGTACTTCTAGCTTGGAGACATTACTTAGATAGGGAATATGCAGTATAAGTTATATTAATTATTAAGTAATGCAATTTTCTCCTCAAATTCTGTTCTGAAACTGTCCAGGTATTAAAGACTCACTATCTTGTATATCCAGTAATGCCTGGGTTAATGAATGGACAATAAAAGAATGAAGATGGTAAAAGAAATGGCTGACCAATGTTGTTAGCATAGAGTGGTCTAAAGGGTGGTCCGGGGGTGTACCGGACCTCTCATTAGGCCCGGCTGCTAAAAGTGAGGCACACAATGGCAGCTCTGCTCATGCTTCTGAGCACTGAGCCGCCTGCACTCACAGTGTGCAGGTTGGAGCGGATGTTAGCTGCGGCGCTACCCTCCATATAGTCCCTCCCAAACCCAGGCCCGCCCACACACTTCCTGCATGGCACCGCACAGCTTGTCTCTTAGCGCTGCCGCACTGGGATGACAATAGCACTGCCCCACACCATCACCATGCTGCAGAGCTTCTGTAGGCTTCCCAGCAGGCAGCATCCTTTACTGATACAGCTGCTGTGGACAAGACGCTGGTGCTGGAGCTGCGGAGACCAGGACCCGCAGAAGTTACTTTGAAAAAAGAATGGGGGGGGGGGGGTTATTATCATCAAATATATTTTATATAGCGGGGTTGGGAAAATGTATTATAAATAAGTAATCCCTGGTAAACCACGCCCCTTACTGTGAAGCCATGTCCCCAGATTTGCCAGCGGTTGTTAGGTAGGCCAGCATTCTCCGTGGTAAGTAATGATCTGTTGCTTTAGTGTAGTGGGGTTGCTTGAAAACAACCTAAACCAAGCACTTGTTAGTCAGTAACTAGAAGGGGGGTCAAACGGACAGGGCCGGTGCAAGCCTCCCCCCCCCCCGCCCCAGGCAAATCAACCCCCCGCCCGCTGCAGGGGAGATTTCAGCAGGCAGCGGACGGCAGGCAGGTGGGGGGATCCGGACGATACTTCCCAACAGGGTGGGGGTGCGGGCGACACTGCAGCATGCGCCCGCAACCCCCGTGTCCGGGGGGGGGGACAGAGGGAAGCTACGCTACCTTTCTCCCCTGCTCCCAGTCCCCGCTGCAGGGGAGATTTCAGTGGGCAGTGGACGGCAGGCGGGCGGGGGGTGTGGACAATACTGCACCACGGGGTGGGGGTGCGGGCAACACTGCGGCGTGTGCCCACAACCACCGTGTCCAGGGGGCGAGAGGGAAGCTACGCTACCTTTCTACCCTACTCCCAGTCCCCCCCGCTCATCCTGCTTTCTATGGTACGGGTACCTCTATGGTACCGCCCTCCAGTGGCCGGCGCCCTAGGCAAATGCCTAGACCTGCCTAGTGGTGGCGCTGGCCCTGCATACGGATAGACAGTGGAAAGTTATAAGAAAGAGTTAAAAAGTAAAGAATAAAATAAATAAATAAGAAAAACAAAATCAAATAAATTAAAAATAAAAATGCAAAAATGTTTACACTCCCTTGTAGGAACTTTGTTTTTTTGTGGTGTGGGCCGAACCAGTTTGTAGATAGAAGTCCAGTTATATGCAGTATAATGAGCCACTTTCCCTAATGCGCCCTTCCTGGGGGTTGAAAAAGCGTCAGTCTCCGATGATGTCACCCGGCGTCTTGTGTTTACCATGTTGTGTCAGGTCTGTGGCTTTTAAAAAAAAAATTTTATTGAGTTTAACAATAGATGTTTAAAGTAGAGGAAGAATGAAAATGTGGAATTGGGTATGTCAGACATACTGTATCACAAATATGGAAATTGCTAGAATCTGAGCCAAATCACAGGACATTAGCAGTTCCACAACCATGCACACACAAGAAGAGTATGAGGGCCAGATGTATCAAGCTTCAGAAAGTGATAAAGTGCAGTGATAAACAACCAGCCAATCAGCTCCTAGATGACATTTTTCAAACCCAGCCTGTAACATGGCAAATAGTAGCTGACTGGCTGGTTGTTTATCATTCTCCACTTTATCACTTTTTGCAGCGCATCTGGCCCTGAATGTGAGTATGAATCATATTTGCAAATGGAACACATCACTAGTTATCTGAGAAACTCCTCTGCAATTTGTCACAACAAATGGGCACCTCGTAAAATTGTTCACAACCAACCTCTTCTTACTGTAAGTTGTAGATTAGCATAAAAATGGCCAAAGGAGGAGGGCTGCATTGTATGACCACCAGCAGCAGCAGCTCCTCCACCCATGCACCCAGGTCATCCACACAGTGACACCATCAAGGCCCTCCAGCTGTCTATATCTTGATGTAACGTGCCACTGGTAACAGAAGCAAAGCTGTACTCTAGTATTGCAGCCTCCAGTCCTTCCAAGTAGCTCTGTCTTTACCTGGCCCAGGCATTAAAGAGAGAGGGGAGGGGGGAATTCAACAGCACCCATACAACAGACTTTGTACAAAAGTACCATTAAATGTAAAGGTTTTAAGCTTATTGACAGTTAACATTTTTATTTGCGTGAATGGGTGGGTAGAGTCCCTAATGCTTTGCTTTTCCAGGGGCCTACATTGCTGTTAAGATGACCCTGGGAATGAGCAGGAGCAGACTGAATTACGGAAAATAAATCAGTATAGCTTTCGAAATCATTGTGGCTTCAGATATCACTAAAGAACAGAAGTCTTTGCCAAGTAGAAATCTCTGCAGACCAACGTTGGATACTATGGCTAGTAACATTGGATACTATGGCTAGTAACAGGTGGCTCTCTGACTGACTGCTCTTCAGTTGGAGCTACAAATTTAAGGTGCCCCTCTTGGGGAAATCAGGCATTTTTTAACATCCCTAATTGTCTCGATTCCATGATGCCGGCAGTGCCAACGGGTCATGGAATCGGAGCAATTAAGGATGTAAAAAAAATAATTTTCCCGATGCCCATCAAGAGCGTAATATGTATGCAGCAAATAGAATTTGCATTCAGACGCCCACCGGCTGCTTTGTAAGTCACAGATCAGTCAATCATTAAAATTATGAGCAGGTCTTTGTTTTCGTAGTATGGGTGGAGGAAGTAAGATACTAGAGCCAATGTATCTGCGTAATATAAATCTATACACATACATTCAATATATTGAAGTAATTTGTTCCCATTGTTCCCAGTTGGGAACACTTCACTAATGAAAATTCTTTCTCATTGTTCATCAGAGAACAATGATAACAGAGTTATTTAAGGGCACCTGGTTGTGGGCTGTTATTCCAAACTGCAGCCAAGAAAAAAGGGGGACGTTACTCCCCTACAATAGTATATAGAACAAGAAAAGATAGGTTGTCTAAATACATTTCTTTCAGATGTGCATGTGAAAAAAATGTAAGACATTTATTTATCTCATAATATAAATAAACGATAATTTAAAAAACATTTAAAATATGCAATAATGATACAGTGATTTGTATTGCAAAAGGTTTTTGTATAGACACCCTCATTGCCCTAGGGCTTGCAGATCTTCCAGTGTCCCTTACTATAGAGCCCAGTGTGAAGATGTCCAATGGATAAAGCTGGTACTCGTATTTAATTGTAGCCAAACATTGTTCCTCTCCAAATAGTGGCAATGGTGTAAATAGCCTGTATGATCCGGCATCTTTAGAGAGGTGGCATTCCTCCACAGTAATGCACTGCCGTTGTAGGATGGGGGATCCCAGTGGATGCAGGTGGCAAAATGTGGAGTCCAGAAAGTTAAACAAGATGGTCTGGTCATATCACTTGCAGAGGGTGTTGGTAGAATTTAAGTGTGTCACAGCAATGATGGAGTCCAAGCGCCAGTGGACAACGCGTTTCGCTGCTTCAGCAGCTTTTTCAAGGTGTGATTTACTAATCTGGCATATTTACAGATTAGTATTTGCCCGATGGTGTAGATGCCCATATGCCACCATATTCATATTCAACAACTGTATATACGACCGCTAAACACAAATATGATTGGACGATTGCTGACAGACCAGCAGTGATCGGCTACATTGCAGATACTATGGGTGTGAGCAGCTATCTGTGATTGATGGCTGTCCCTAAGAACTCTGTTTTTTATTGGACAAATCAGATAATGCACAGCCTGGTACAGTCACAAACGAGCAACCACACCAGGCAAGTGATTAATAAATAAAGGCTATGTGTTAATCAAACCATAAGACTGGACGGCCCAGGGCCAACTCAACAAACTGGGTTTCTCTTTCGTCCATCCTGGCGACACAGCTCAACCATGGGATGTAGGAGGGTCCACAGGAGCAAGGCACTTATGCTGACTTCTTTTGAAAGGCAGGCTCCTCCCTTCTGCATCCCAGAATTTCTCATTTCGTTTTAGGTGCCTACCGGAGTGGGTGCGGTGCCGACTGGCTGTGGGCTGCAATGGTTTCTGAGTAGAGTAGCTAGGTGTTTTTTATTTTATTAATTTCACTAGTTAGTGCGCATCCTGTCAGCTCCCTATGTGCAGAGGGACGCTGTCTGCTCCCTCTGCACAGAGCTTCAACCTCCTTTACAGAGAGGTTTCCTGGGCCCCGGCGGTGTCCTGAACCGGCTCCCTGTTTAGGGGGAGATCTTGGGTGACGGACCCTCCAATATGGCGGCCGCCATTTTAAGGGGTTCATAGACTGAAATCCTAAAAAGGAGTTGAAGCCTATTACAAGAGTCCAGCGCAGGAGGGGAGACACTGGAGGTGAGGAGAAACACTGGTGGAAGTGACAAAAGGGGGAAAAGGCGCCATTAGCCTTCCTTCCCCTCTGAAGCAGAGACTTGGTCTCTTCCTGCTCTCTGTTCTGGTGCCCTTTCTCTCCATACTGCGGAGCTGAAGGAGGATTTCATTGAAGTTCAGAGGGAAGTTACTCCTGGGCAGAGCTTTCCCCGGTGATCGCTGAGGATCCAATTGTAGCAGATAAGTACACTGCTACATTATTCTGTGCAATTGCCTGACATTAAGCACTGTGTGGTATCATGACAGAAAGGTGTGGTGCTGCTGCTCTGGGGGAGGGAAAGCCTGCCATGTTAGTTAACTGCAGATTTCGTGGTGTTAAATTAACCATTGAAATGATGGATCAGGGGGATTTGTGCCCCTCATGTGAGTCTGTGCCCAGTGGGGCTCAAACCCAGAGGTCTGAGCAGTCTGAAGCTGCGTGGGCAGCTGCATTGGAGAGGTCTATGAATGCTTTGGTTAAGGCTTTAAATAGGCAGAGAGATTATCTTGTAAAATCTCATGGCGCCCTTTCGTCCCATCAACCGTCTGTGGGCTCTATTACCCCATCTCAGGAGGACCCAACTTTGTTGCACTGCACAGAGTGTTCATAAAATGAATGTATTTATGGAACAACTTGCCAAAACTCCTGAGGTGACTTCTCCCAGACACCCCTTATCTACACCTCCCCTGTTGAATTTAGCTTCTGATGAGGAGGGTGTGTGTGTGGAAGATGTCTTTTGGGACCAGAAGGAGGAAGTTGAATCTTTTGTTCTGGGTATTGAGGATTTGATCCTGGCAGTTAAGCAGACTTTAAATCTTTCAGAGGAGGATAAAAGCTCATTGTGTTTTCAAAAAATTCACAGAGATTCTGTGACATTTCCCTCGGATGAGGGCATGATTTCTTTACTGGTGGAAGTATGGAAAACACCTGACAAGAGGCTTCTCATGCCTAAGAGGTTTGCTAACATGTACCCAATGCCAGAGGAACATGTAAAATTATGGGAGAAAATCCCTTTAGTGGATGCACCTGTGGCCATGTTGTCTAAATCCATGGCTTTGCCTGTTCAGGGGGGGGGTGCTGCATTTAAAGACCCGGTGGACAAGAAAATTGAAGGATGCCTTAAGGCGGTGTTTTAAGGGGTGGGATTTACCCTATGCCCTATTATTGCCTCTGCGTGGGTATCCAAGGCTATGATTAAATGGGCTGAAGCCTTAGGAAATCAGCTCCAGTTTGACTCTGAGGCCTTTGCATTGGCTGAAAAGCTTAGGTGTGCGGCAGAGTATGTATGTGAGGCTGGGGAAGAAGGCGCCAAGATGGCATCAAAAGTGTCGGCCACATCTGTGACAGCAAGAAGAGCTCTTGGGAAGCGAATCCAAGAAGTTTCTTGAGGCCTTGGCTTTTAAAGGGAGAACTGCTTTTTGGGACAGAACTTGAGTCCATTACAAAAGCAGGCCACGGGAGGATAGAGCACTTTCCTTCCCACCATGTCAAAACATTCAGTGTCCAAGTTTGAGGCTTTTAAGTCATAAGTTCATTCCTCCTTTCGAGGCAGTGCATCTAATAAAGGACAGGCAGGAAGAGGAAAGTTTCCAGCCAGGGGAGGGGCACCCAGATCCCGTTTCGGGACCTTTGCTAAGAAGCACCCATCCAAGAGTGAGGATAAGTCCTCTGCATGACGGGTCGGAGACTCCCCGTTCTGGGTTCAGAGTGGGGGGTCCCTTCCTGCAGTTTTGAGACAGGTGGAACATCTTCACCACGGACCCTTGGGTTCTCTCGATCATTTCACAGGGTTACCGAATAAATCTCAGGGGGACTTCCCAAAGAGATTTCTGCCAATACCTTTACCGCGGGAAGCTCTCCTGCGGAAAGCTCTCTTGGGGGCGGCAACGTCTCTTCTCGAGAAAGGAGTGGGGGTCCCAGTACCTCAGGAAGAAAGAAAGGATTTTATTCCATTTTCTTCTTGGTCCCAAACCAGACAGGTCCTTCAGACCCATTCTAAATTTGAAATCTGTAAACCTGCATCTGTGGGTGGACCATTTTCGCATGGAATCTCTTTGGTCAGTGATGTTAAGCAGAGAGTCGGGAGAATTTCTAACATCAGAGGAAATCCAGGATGCTTATCTGCATGTGCCTATCTGCAGGGAACATCAGTCTTTACTGCGTTTCGCAATAGGAGAGACTCATTTACAGTTCCAGGCTCTTCCTTTTGGCCTGGCCACAGTGCAGAGAGTCTTCACAAAAGTGAAAAATGTAGAAGCGGATTTCCTCAGTAGGGCAGAGCTGCTGGAAGGAGAGAGGGTGCTTCATCAGAAAGTCTTTCAGGAGATTGTGACTCTCTGGGGGCTTCCAGAGATAGACTTGAGGATGTCCAGACACAACTTTCAAGTTCCCAGGTTCTGCTCTCAGACCAGGGATCCGACCGCGTGGGCAGTGGATGCCATGACCGTTCCATGGCATTTCAACCTTGCCTACGTGTTCCCTCCGTTCAATATGATTCCGCGGATCCTAAAGAGAGTGAGGACGCAGGAGGTACAAATCATTCTGATTGCACCGGACTGACCCAGGAGGTCGTGGTATTCAGACATACTGAGGTTCCTGACGGACTCTTGGCGTCTTCTTCTTCGACGGGACTTGCTCAAACAAGGACCGTTTCTGCACCTGGACCTAGATCATCTAAATTTGACGGCCTGAATTTTGAAACCTCCTTACTAAGGAAGAAGGTTTTTTTCGGAAGCGGTTATCCAGCCCATTTTCAGGGCTTGCAATCCTGTATCAGCTGCAAATTACCATATCTGGAAAATCTATATTAGGTGGTGTGAGTGTCAGAAGGTACACACATCTAGGTTCAAGGTCTCTAGACTGTTGGAATTTCTCCAAGATGGGTTTTCAGCAGAGCTTAGCTGACAGTTGTCGGCCTTATCCATTTTCTTTCAGAAAAAGGTAGCTTCACCTGAAGTAGACTTTTTTTACAGGGAGTCATGAGGCTTAAACCCCCATATAGACAGCCGATGGCGCCTTGGGACCGGTCTTTAGTTTTGTCAGTGTTACAAAAACCTCCTTTTGAGCCTTTAAGGTCAGCTGATCTTAAATTTCTGTCTAGGAAGCTTACTTTTTTTGTTGGCTATAGCTTCGGCTAGGCGAGTGTTGGAATTGGGGGCCTTGTCTTGCAAGTCTCTGATTCTGATTTTCCATGAGGACAGGGCTGTGCTTCGTACAGTGCCTAAGTTTCTACCTAAGGTTGTGTCCAGTTTTCATTTAAACCAGGAGATTGTGCTCCCAGTGTTATCCCTATTCCTGGCCTCCTCAGGAGGGCAAAGTTGAAGAAACTGGACGTTGTTCGCGCTTTGCACATATATGTTGAAAGAGTAAAGGATATTCACAAAACCGATTTGCTTTTGGTACTATATGATGTACATAAGAGAGGGTAGTCTGCTTCTAAGCAGACCATTGCCAGATAGTTAAGGTCAGTAATTGCCTATGCCTACACTAAGGTAGGTAGACCTATTCCTTCAAGAAATAATGCGCATACCACCAGGTCTGTTGCTTCCTCTTGAGCTGTGTGTCATGGGGCTACAGTGGAGCAGTTGTGCAGGGCTGCCACCCGGTCCTCTGTTCATACCTTTACCAAATTCTATAGGTTTCATGAGTTCAGGTTGGAGGATGTTTCATTTGGGCAAGCAGTGATAAGAACTGTTAGCCTGAGCGTACCCTCCCAAAGGACCTGCTCTTGAACTTCCCATGGTTGAGCTGTGTCACCAGGATGGACGAAAGAGAAAAGGGTCCCTCCCTTACGCTCAATAAGTTTATACCGTTCTTGTGTGGTCATGTTATTGGTTATGTTGATTGTGCATATTAATATGTTCAAGCACTGTACTGAGTAATCACAATATATAGTATTCATCAGAGTGCCCAATACAAGCTGCTAGGTAGGACTCATTTTAGGGGTTTTTCTTCTATACCCCATATAATAAACAATATTACAAGAAAGTTAAAGGAATCCTTCAACCAGCACATGTAAATATAGAAATTACTTCCCTTTTAGTTTTCCCCGAAGCACTCCCTTGCTTCATAATGATGCTGATAATTCTTTCTTCAGCAATTAAATCGATGGTACCAGATGGTTATGAACTGTCAGAATGCGAAACAGTTCAAAACAGGCATGAAGTATTGCATATATGGATCCCGGGTCACATACAGCTCTGTAGGTAAATAATCCTTCCCGGGCCGTTTGCGCACCGTCCTCACCGACGCGTTTCAGATCCTTGCTGGATCCTTTTTCAAGGTGTACACCTTTAAAAAGGATCCAGCAAGGATCTGAAACGCGTCGGTGAGGACGGTGCGCAAACGGCCCGGGAAGGATTGTTTACCTACAGAGCTGTATGTGACCCGGGATCCATATATGCAATACTTCATGCCTGTTTTGAACTGTTTCCCATTCTGACAGTTCATTACCATCTGGTACCATCGATTTAATTGCTGAAGAAAGAATTATCAGCATCATTGTGAAGCAAGGGAGTGCTTCGGGGAAAACTAAAAGAGAAGTAATTTCCTCTGAATTTACAAGCGCTGGTTGAAGGATTCATTCACTTTCTTGTACCGTTGTACTGAGTAATGTATCCTAGTGTGCTTTAGAAGTTGAACCAAGGAATTCTGGGATACAGAAGGGAGGAGCCTGCCTCTTAAAAGAAGTCAGCATAGGTGCCTTGCTCCTCGGACTCTCCTACATCCCATGGTTGAGCTGTGTTGCCAGGATGGACTCAGAGAAAGGGATTTCAACGGTAAGTTCTTACAAAAATCCCCTTTTCACCTTCATTGATTTCTCAATTAGGTACACATCTTAAGATTTAACTGACTACCTCTCTGGTGAAAACAAAAAGCTGGTAACGTACGGGAACAGATGTTAACAATGAAAAACAGACAGTGGCCATTTAAATAGATTTGACCAATTTGTCTGATTTAACGGGATAGGGCCATTAGGTTGACATGTATTGGGTCAACCACTGAAGGTGCACATGGCTTAGGTTTTTTTAATTCCCACTAGACTGGCAATTGTTTAGGTGCGCTCCCAGCTACGTGCAAACGCAATTACTGCATTTTTAGTGCAATTTTCAAGAAAGTAACTAAAGAAAACATTTTTGTTCATACTAAAATATAGAATTAATTTTGTTACAAATACAGATAATGAAATTATTGTGTTTAATCTTAGTGACCTTTAATTTGAGAAGCAATAAAGGAACAATTTAAATACTTTATTTTTAAATTGCATGTCACAAGGAAGGACGGTAAGCCAGCCACTTATACCTGTACAAGCTGCCTATAAAATACATTTCTTAGGAACTAAAAATTACTTTTTCTTTTGCAACAAACGAGAGCAGTATCTTTGGCCACACTGAGCCTATTAGTAATAAATTGCTGTCTGCCAAGATGCCAGTCAGTGTTCAATTCTTTTTTTTGACCTGACATTTACAATGAAACCAAAAATACTATGGCAAGTTATTGACGTAGCAATGCAGCTTTCATTTAGACAGTAGGGGTGGAAAACAGATCTGTTTCTACTAAAGACAAATATGTTTTTTTTTTTTTAATCAATCTATTTTAAAAATAATATATCCTGTTTACTGCCAAGTAAGAAGGTAAATTATTATGCTCAAGCATACAATTATTGCCTCACAAACAGAAATCTGTCATGTCAAGTAGTCTGTCAATGAAAAGCAAAAAGTGTTTTTTGATATCTTGTTTTCAGGGGCATTTTCAATAGGTTCCCATGTGGTGAAGTTTTTCATCTCACAGGACACTTTCATGACTTAAGCTGGCCATACATCAGGACGACCAGCATCCGATCCACATTGCCTTGACCTCCCTAGAAGCTTACCAGACACACAATAGACCTTATTGTTGTAATTTCACATAAGATCTGCAACTCCAAGCATACTCGTCCGTAAGCTGGCCGTACATTACTGTGATCTCTCGCAGCAGTGTATGGCCAGCCGATGGCCCACGAAGTGCCCAAGACCTTCATATTACATGCAGTCTTTTCACATGTGATGGATCGCATGTGACCCCCTTCCCCACTGCCAGGAGTAGGGTCTGAGGTCGGACCTGCATGCCCATCCAACCTCCGGCTCAGGTCCAATGCGCACAGGACTGCGCATCGGACATCACTCAGCCGATTTGGACCAATTTCTCGTCCCTTTCCGTCGGGAACCAGTGAAATCGCCTCAAATAGGGAAATCATATGGGGGCCTTTAGTAGCATCTTCAGATCATGTGTGCAGTACACAACATTATATCATCCATCTCACAACCACCACATCTGATCAGAATGGTACCAAAACACCTCACAATGGGGCCAATTCAGACCAAGTCGTACGGATCTGAATTCGGACCCATTTTCAATAGTGAAGGGTCTGCGCATGCACAAATATGTGCATGTGCAGTCCCCCTGTGGGAACACCTTTGGCGAGTATCACCCACCAAGGAACTTCTAGCTGAAAGGGTCCACCCTACGAAGGAGGCTAGGAACAATGACCGGTGGGAAGGAGCACGGGACAAGGAGGCATCTAATAAAGAGAACTGTGCTGGCAGGTGTGTATTGAAGAGAGGGAGAAATATTTATGTGAGGTAATTATTGAAAGGAGGGGGTGCCTATGGAGTATCAACTGAATGGGGTGCTGTAAGAGGATTATTTGGACAATATACACAATGCGGATAACAGGGATCTTACCACCTTTTTGTTTTAGTACTTCCCACCCTAAGTATCATCTGGCAGAGTTCCATGTGACCACAGCCGGATGGAATTTCATAGACCTGGTTCAGCCGTAGCTTGCAAAAGTAGGAAATCTGTTCAGATCCCCAGGAAATGCACACTGAGCGATCAGGGAAGAAGGGTCCTAGTCAGGGAGTTGACCAAGAACTTGATGGTCCATCTGTCAGAGCTACAGCATTCCTCTGTGGGGAGAGAAGAACCTTCCAGAAGGACAATCATCTCTGCAGCAATCCACCAATCAAGCCTGTATGGTAGAGTGATCAGACAGAAGACCATTCCTTAATTTAAATAAAAAAATAAATAAATAAAACACACAACAGCCACGCCTGTTTGCCAAAATGCACCTGAAGGACTCTGACCACGAGAAACAAAATTCTCTGATCTGATGAGACCAAGATTAAACTCTGGTGTGAATGCCAGGCATCATTTTTAGAGGAAACCAGGCACTGCTTATCACCAGGTCAATACCATCCCTACAGTGAAGCACGGTTGTGGCAGTATCATGCTGTGGGGATGTTTTTCAGTGGCATGAACTGAGAGATTAGTCAAGATAGAGGGAAAGATGAATGCAGCAATGTACAGAGACATCCTGGATGAGCGCGCTTGATCTCAGACGGGGACGACAATTCACCTTTCAGCAAGATAATGACCCTAAGCACACCTAGGTGTTGCTTGGTGCCAGATCTTGGAAGCTCTCTGGAAGTCGATTGGAGGACCTACCTGCTAAATTCTCTGACCACCCTTTCCCAGAATTTGGAAGTCTCCGGCTCATTCCTACAAAATTGGACATCCCTGGCCACGAGGTTGACGGTAGGCTACCAACAACAGCCACTCCCTCATTTGGGCCCATAGGATCATAATTGCCGATTGTTGGACTCCATCCACCTTGCGGGAACAATACAGTGTGTGGACAGTGCAGGATCATTGTTCCTCCAACCCCAATCAGGGGGCCTCTGTACACACGTGAGATCTGGTCATCTAATTGTTTTTAAAACAACATTTTTTTCATATGTATTTTTTGGCAAAATATTGTGCAATTTTTTCTTCTTTTTTATGTGTTTATTTCAATGAATACACAACATCCTATGCATTCCCTATATGGTTAAGAAAAAAAAATTCACATTTTATAAATTGATTCACTCATTTTTAAATCTGAGCGCTGCTTTTCTTTGTGTTTTTTGTTTCCTTTTTGCAGGGACTGACCCTCCCCTCCTAAGCAACTGCTCTAATTGATTAGGCCACTCATTTATAAGCGCTCCTAGGGTCAATACGATCCGTGTAGATCCTCCCTTTGTACAACTGCTAAGATATCATAGGAGCGGCTTCAGGATAACTCTGAATGTCCTTTAGTGGCCCAGCCAGAGTCTAGACTTGATCCAGATCTGAAGAGATTCTCAAATGGATACAGCCATGAGCACCGCAGGTGGGGCAGATGCAACATGTGCAGAATGTTAGATTTGGGTGGGCTATTCTCAAACTGAAATAGAAATTGCAGTGTAAACATAATGTAGCCAGTATTCACCCTGAACTGAACCATAACTCCCCACACTAACTCTCTACATCTACACATGTAACATTTACCCCACCTGCAGTGCAGCATGGTTTTGTCCACTTGAGAAAAAATGTGCATTGCAATCAAGTCTGAATAAGACCCTAATTGCAATACACACACACACACACACACACACACATAATGAAGTGGCACTAGGAGACTTTTTGTAGGTGAAAGCAGATTGGACTCTATTAGAAATTAGTTCATAGTCATCAAGGTTTCACCGTCAGGATGTTATACATGGCTATGGACTAATTTTTAATAAAGAGTCCAATCTGCTTTCACCTACAAAAAGTCTCCTAGTGCCACTTCATCTGGTATACATTCTGGAGGATACCTTCCTCACCCAAGGAGGCACAGGAGCCAGTACATCACTGCAAGGATTGCAGCGCTAAGACCGGAGTGACAGGTCCTTTCTTCATACATATACACACACGCTACAGAATTTAAATAAATATTTTTAGACCAGAAGACTTACAAATAATGGACACTGAACATTTAACTTCTTACAAAATCTTATAAAAAAAACCCCACCTTTAGAATAATAAAAGAAACAATATGTAAGTAAAGCATACCTCTGCTCAAATGCATTTTAATGAAGAGAATATATATATATATATATATATAAAAAAGTTCAGTATGAAATATACATATTGTATATTTCAAAATTTAGAGTATAAAGGTATCCAGGTCACAGTATACTCGGGGGACTAGTTATTTTAAACATATCTTAACTTTGGAAATTACAAATTGCTAGTCATTTGCAACATCAAAAAGAGTGCAGCATGGAACCATTAAGGAATCACTCAGAATGTTCCATTTGCATTAGGAAACAGAAGTACAACAGTGAGATGGCATATAAATGCAAACTCATTTGACATGGATAATTTTTTTTTTTTAGGATGTCACCAAGGGCACTTAAGCTGGTGATAAGTGAACGAAGTATGAACCATTTGGATATACAAACTTCCAACACGGCACTAGGTTTTCATGCAATTAACAAGTGGGATAGAGGCCAAAAGCTGCACAGCTACTTTGGAAGCCTGTAGGGTCAGACCTACATTTGCACTGTTGATGTCAGTTTGCATGATTGCATAGAATTAGGATAGGAAGCAGCTGTATAATGAAGACATTAGCGAATAAAAGATTGTGTACTTTTGAGACTGTCCCACACATCAGGCTTGCAAAGGAAGAGTCTATTTTGCACAATAGGTGAGTGTTTGTGTTCCAGCAGCAGTACGGACCAAGGATTACCCGATAGGAGGACTCATTGCCCAGCTGCTTATCCGGGATATCTGGACTTGAGCCTTTATAGAACGGATTAAAACCCAGTTCTTGAAAATTTGGTAATTACACTGCTGCTTAAAAAGATTTCTATGGAAGATAACTGATGCACTTGCTATAATTTTTAATGTTTTTTTTAATGTGTATTAAATTTACAGTACTTCACTATATTATATAATGTTGTTTCTTTAAATGTGAAATCCCTGGTGAAGTGCCTTTCTTATAATCAAAGAAGGAAGAAGGGGCGCCAGATAGGTCTAATTCCACTTTTGTTGTGTGTATTTTGCACAATAGACTGGCTAAAATCTGTCCTATGCAGGATTTGTGCTCCTGTTCTAAGGATATTTCCTGATTAAAGGATGCACAAGAACATTTATATACATAAATCACGGTAACGGCTTAATCGCGCAGGAAATGATTCCACTGACCCAACTCATTAAATAATTCACATGGGGGGATGTGGAGCTCTATAAATATCTCGTCTGGTTGATGATTGGTGGATCCAGAAATGTGGAGGAGGAGCTAATCTTTAGCGCTTTGAAGGTTCAATGCCAGGCATGTCCATACTATGACCCTTTAGCTGTTTTGAAACTACAAGTCCCATCATGCCTTGCCCCAGTTTTACAATTAGGGAATGCTGAAACTATGGTAAGGCATGCTGAGATGTGTAGTTTCACAACAGCTGGAGGGCCATAGTTTGGACATGCCTTAAGGACAGAGTTTGGGAAACATGGCTATGGCTCATTTAGCATGCAAAAGAAGTTCCAAGAAGTTGTTTACTTATTGTGCATGTTGGGTATATGACCACAGCTGCTGAAGAGCAAAACAATTCTAGGATCTCATACATACAAACTCATTTATCAGCAAGTAAATAAACGTGGTGCGTATGGCAAAGGTGATCCAGCTGTCGACTTTTATTTTTCAAACACAAGCCGATGAGTCCACCAGCTCCTTATGGTCAGGAGTTTAAGCATTTATTGATGAATGAGCCCTTAAGGGCAGATTGACTGTGAAAATGTAAAGCAGTACTCCATGTTAAGCAATTGCTTCATAAAGAATGACTAATTGTACATACATTTTATACCCCACAGAAGGGCAGTAGAAAGTCGTGAGAATGTGTAGAAGAGCGCCATCACTGATCAACCATTATCATCACATAAAGAGCCTATAAAAGGTGGCTATTGCATTCATGTGATACATATTAAACTTTAGTTACTCAGTTTTTTTATTTTGTGAATTTGTTTTTACCCAAGTGAATATTTTTGCTTGTATCATTAATTTGACAGCTGTATAATAATAATAGTAAGGCACCGGACTCAAAAGGAATTTTCCACCTTCATACAACTTTCATGTACCGTTTTGTTGTTCGCTTGCTGCAAATTTTACTTGAGCTTTTGCTCATCTCTCTAGTTTCCAGCTATATTTTTTTAACCAGTGCTACCAGGAATAAATAAAAAACAAACAAACCTTTATTTTCAGCTTTATGGATAGGATAAAGGGCGGGATGTTCTAACATCCGCAGCGCTCTAACAACCACCTTCGCCGGGTACTGCATTGTTAATAATCGCATATGCTCTAACTTATGCGATTATTAACGCAAGGGACAGCTCTTGAGATAAGGAGTTGTCCCTTGTGATGCGGCCACAGCACTGAACTTCCGGGTCTGAGACTGCACTGCGGGGTAAGAAGCCCAGAGGCTTCTGAAGGGAATAGTCCGCTTTTGCTGGCGATTCCCTCCGCAGCGCTGACACTGCAGAGGGGGGGTAAGAGAATTCAGAAATGTGGTAAAAACCCTGATAACGGGGTGTTTACCGCATTTGTGGTTTAGAGAATCCCGCCCAAAGTCGTATTGAATAGAATACAGAGTTTCTTGTTGGGTCCATGTTCTATCAACATTAAAAAAAAAGCTTTTGGTGAAGAACCTAGAAAGAAGTTATCAACTTGATAAACACTGTAAATAGTAAAAAATGCACAAGCACGTTAAAATATATATAGAAAAATAAAAAAGTGAAAAAAACATTTTGAAAGTCATACAACATGAAAAACTTTGTTCTACAGGAAAAAAAACAACTCTTTTAGACTTAAAAACATTCTATTTAATTTATACAAATAACTACTAAATACAAAAAGTAGATTAAAACAAAATAGTTATTTTCTGGCAGAGTTTACAATGCAACATATTATATAGCTTAGAAGATAAGCAAATCCACTTTCTTTTTGTCAGTCTCCAGAATTTTGTATGGAAATTTGTACACAATTTTGTTATTTCCTATGTCAGTAAAATGTGAGCCGGTAAAGGGGATAGATTACGTTTAGAATTCTAAATTCAAACTGATAAATCCATACAAACTTCTCGGTATGGAGAAATGGGACATTGCAATGTGAGGATACAGAAAAGTCTATTCCTTATCATGTGTTATACAATTAGTTGTGTAAAAGTGAAAAGAAAAAAAAACAAACACACATACCACAAAATAAAGCGGTAGCCTCTTGCACGGTTTGGGTTTTTTTTTTTTTTTTTTTAACGTTAAGTGCGCTAATAATAAATAATTTGAATTTTTTTTTTTTTACAGATAAAAAAATTCTTATGTTCAGCATTATTGTAAACATCATTACACATGTAAAATCCAGCTAACAATGACACTTGTATTTTTAGATCTTTCTTGAAATTTGAATAGGTGTAATAACAGATCCGTACAAAGCCAACCATATATTTGGCATGTCATAAAAATTAAAACATTACAGTGCAAGTAAGGAATGCAAAGAATTTCTAGTGCAATAGAACGGAGAAGCACACGAAATATTGCTAATTAAAATCCACTAAGATCCATGTAATGAATGAACAGGGTAGTCATGAAAACGGTCTTTCCTCCTCCAAAATCAACTTTTAATGCCCAGATCGGTCCCGAAATTCCCCTGTGCTCCTTTGGATCCAGATCTTTGCAAATATTCACCCAACCATTGCCTTGCAAGTAAGTATTCAGTAATGTGACCATTGCAGTAATTTAGCCACGCTCCAAATATTCCTTGGTGGGACCATCTTCAAAAAAGGTGGGTTTGTATTTAGAAGTTCTGCATTAAAACAAATGGTTTGAAACAAAGTCTAAACCTTGTCAGGCAAGCACTGTATTTTAATTTGTTTTTATTATGAATTATGCATGGATTTTATGGCAGATCTTCAGCAGTCAGATTTAAGTTTATCTAAGGAATTGTCAATTTTGGTTAAAGTCTTTTTAATGCGCAAGGCAGTGAGTCTTGCAGATGGGTTTTGATACCAGCATTCCTTCATCAACTTAGCAAGCGATGTTAGTGTCTGGGGAATAAAATAAAATTACAATTAGGAGTATAAACAGTATATAACCACTGAGTTAAGTCCATAACAAGATGTTTTTCAAAAACACATTAAAGAACATAGAAATATTTTAGCTTTAATTTCTTTAAACATGAGCTCCTAGATTTACTAAAATATTGACACTGAAACTGGGTACACACTTGGTAATATATCGGCCATTTGAGCCCGTAGCTGGTGTGTGCACTTATTATGTCTGAATTACCAGTCTGTCTAAAAATATATTGATTTATGTGACTGTGTATATGGAAAGTCCACCCAACTAACCATACACTTGTTGCAGATGCCGGAGGGCAAAGTCAAACACTTACCCAGCTGGGTGTCATGAGTTGCATACAAAGCGACCAGTTGGTAAATACGTATAATATTACATGAATTGATCACTGTTTGCACTAGGGGTAATCTATCATATGGAAAATCATGCTACAATTGGATAGCTTAAAAATAAACCATCGGTCAGAAATTGTGGTAAATTCACATTTTTATCCATATAAAAAATGAGTACAGCTAAATGGATTAGTCTGCATTAAAATATTTAATTTCATATTAAATTAATTTTCTGCTATTACCATTCTAAGATTGCAAGAGGGAATGCTTTCAAACCGAGAGAGACCCAGCAACAGCCACCAGCTGGGGGCTTGGGTAGATATCTCGGATGAAATGGGCACTTTCCAGAAAACATTAGCTTTAGGTTACTCATCTATAGAGAGTTACATTTAAATGTGAGCCAGAAAAAAAAAAAAACACCTGTAAATCCACTTTTAGTGACTGTAAAGAAAATTACATAAAAAAATAAAAATTGTCACCATTACCAAACTATTTCCTGTAGATAAATGAGGTTTGTTGTACCTCTTCCCAATTTTTAATACATTCTACAAATCTAGGGAAAGATTTAGTGTTCATTCTAGCATCCTTCAAAAATACATGCAGTTCCTTTTTTCTTCCTGGGGTGTTTGTCTCTGTTGTGGTGCTTCCAATAAGGAAATCAACTCCGGAGAAGATGTGGAAGAACTACGAAGTGATTTAAATAAACTGGAAAGGTGTGTGAAAAGGTGGAAAATGCAGTTTAATGTTGATAAATGTAAAGTGATTCATCATGGGAAGAAAAATGAACAAGCTACTTACAGTATAGGCTAAATGGAGTTATTATAGGTAATTCTGCTGTATAGAAGGACTAGGGCAGGGGTGGCCAACCCGCGGCTCTCGAGCCGCATGCGGCTCTCCCCCTGTTAAAGTGCGGCTCCAGCTCCGGCAGGTAGATCGCGGTCAAGTGCCCTAATGCACCATGTAAATAGTAAATAGCTGCTGAAGCCTCTGAGGCTCTCAGAGGCTTCAGCGCTCCCAGGGATGCAGTGCGCGGATGCAGGGGGACGTGATGACATCACCGCACATTACGAGTGAGGAGCCACGGCGCCGGGCACAGGGGTGTCACTGGTGTGGAACAGGCACCCGCTCCCCACACTGAAACCTCCACGCCCCCATCCCTCACAGCTCTGCTATTGCATCGGATGGAGCTGTCTTCGGCGCCTGTGTGCCACATGCTGCGTCCATCATGCTGCTTGTGAGATACAGAAAGCACCGCTAAGAGACCTGCGGCACTGAGTAAATGACCCTGGGAGGGGAGTGACGGGATGCCTCTCTCATCAGTGGCACTGCCAATCTTTACATATGATTCTGGGACTTTTGATGCCATAAACCTTTAACTGCTTCATGTACTGGCTGTCACTTGAACCTTGTGCAGCTCACCCTGTCTGCCTGGCTTGTTCCTTCTGTCCTTTACCCCAGTGTGTCTACCTCCACCTCCAAGGAAATTGCACCCCCTCCCTACCCACATCACTCCCTGCCCTTACTCATATTTACCCACAATTATACAAACTTCGCCCTGCCTACACACCAACTGTTGCTTGCCTTTATCCTCCACTACCCTAACTGCCCCAGCACTGTCCCTGCTGCTGTGTGCCCTCATCCCACCCAAGGGGTCCAAATAGACCACGCCCTTTTTTTCAGCGCACGCATGTTGTTGGCTCTTTAGCTTGACTACAGATATTTTTCGTCTCTTCACCTCTGACTGGTTGGCCACCCCTGGACTAGGGGGTCATTATAGATGAAACATTAGGCAACAAATGCGCACTGCTCAAGTGCAGCAGCAAAAGCAAACCGGACACTGGCATGCATTAAAAGGGGAATAGATTCAAGGGATGCCAATGTTGCCCACAATCAAGGGATGCCAATGTTGCCCACATTGTCGGTGGGGGTGGTTACAGCAACTACTGTTAATGAACGTAAATCCAAACTGGATGCATTTTGGCCACTAAGGGAATCCTATCGATTTGACTTACTCAAGTCAGTAGTAACAAGTTAGATAGGTTGAACTCTATGGACCAACGTCTTTTTTCAGCCTTAATTACTATGTTACCAAGTATGTTACAGTGTGGTCTGTATTTCAGCACTGAAAGAAAGAGGCATGAAAGAGCAACTGCATTGGGTTCTAAAAAGGTAAAGGGTGCAAGAATGAACAATGGATTTGCATTTTGTACACTGTTCCAAACCAATTACCAGAAAAACTTATGTAGTCAACAACATTGTACAATACATACTGGGTCTGAGAACCATCTATTGGGAATGTTTGGTCGTTGTTGATCCACACAGACAACTTTCTTCATATCTTCAAAGCTAGGATCATTCGGAACAACGTCATAAAAAGGGGGCTTGTAATCTTCAACAATGCCTGGAAAACAAGAGACTTTCCTAAATAAAATAGAATGCTTTTAATTCTAGACGCCTGATTCAGTCTGGGTACTAGACAAAAGTAGTCTTTGCTACAACATATTTGCTGCAATGACTCCAAACAGGCCTGCACAGCAGGTTCCACATAAAAAAACAAAAAGAACAAACAACAAAAAACCAAAGAGAAACCATTTCAAAATGAAACTCAAACTCTGGTACACCCCTCCCAATGAATAATCATACACTTGGGAAGTTCATATCATTTGGCCAATAAACATGGCCCTTTCAGGTGAATTTCTCTAAAAAGCTCAATACTGAGGTAGTCTTATTCTAACTTTTTACAAAGTCTAAAAGGCTAGTACAAAGTAGGGGAGATTCTCTATCACAGAAATGCGGTAAAAACCCGTTATCTGGGTTTTTACCGCATTTCTGTATGCTGTATTGTGCCTCCGCAGTGTCAGCGCTGCAGAGGGAATCGCCAGCAAAAGCTGGTGATTCCCTGCAGAAGCCTATGGGCTTCTTACCGCAGCGCTGTTTGAGGGATCCGTCACCGATCCGTCCAAGCATGCCCTGCGGCCGGCGCGTCACTCTGCGCATGCGCAGATGGACTCCCGGGTCATAGACCCGGAAGTCCAGTGCCGGCACCACATCGCATCGCAAGGGATAGCTCTTATCGCAAGAGCTGTCCCTTGCGTTAATAACAGCATATGTTATAGCATATGCCGTTATTAAAAATGCGATGCCCGGCGATAGAGGGCTGCGGATGTTACAACATCCCGCCCACTATAAGAAAACAATATGATGCATATACCCACTATATTATTAATGATGTACGTTCCCACAGGTCATGAACAATAACGATAATCCCCATTGCCTGAACAAGCAGTCAAATCTGACGATCCAGCCAGTTCAGGGTAAAGGTTGCTAAACATTGTTAACGGTATCATTAAGTTATTAACTTGCAGATCATTTGTTTCGCTGCACCACTGATATCGTTAATTTTACTGTCGGGGACAAATATTGTATGGTGTGCACTAGGCATTACTGTAACACTGGAAAACCACTCTACAAAATTTTACAATTAACACTTTCTTTCTTTTCAGCCTTCTATAGTGGCCTGCTACAGTTGCCACTTTTTGGGGGTCCAGGATAGTTTACCCACTTTTTCATACACTTTCCTCCAGTTTACTTTTTGTAGATATGTGCAACCTCACTGGTGTAACTGCAAATTGGTATTTCTAAATCTTACATGGTATATGTGTATACCATGTAAGATTTAGAAAAAACAATTTGCAGTTACTCCAGCGAGGTTGCACATATCTTGTGAGCTTTAGCAAACTCGCTACTGGATAAAATGACCTGTGAGAACTTAAAATTACTGCATTTTCAGAAAAATATATAAATAGGAAATATTGAAGAGTTCAGCTGTGGTGAGAATGTGAATAAGCAATTAAATATATATTTTAAAATCAAAATATATATTGGTTGTTTAAAAATATTTAAGCCTTTGAGTGGCAAGTGAATTTGTAAAAATATGTGTAAAAATTGCCAAGCGGATATTTTTATTCATTGTAATGTCCTGCAATGATTACATTATATAGAAATTATTAACATTTTACACAACATTTTTTTATTTGAATTTATCTATTGAAAATATTCAAATAGTAGTTTATATATCATTTCAATATTCTTGTCTAGTTATTCATACGACACTTGAGAAAGCATGGAAGGCAATAATTAAAGACCTTACTAAACCAAAAATGGGGTCTAATTGTAATTTTTTTTTTTTTAAAGGCTATCTAAAAAATAAAATTTTGAGCAGTAATCTCAAAACTTGGAATCTTATCCCTGTTTCAGATCACACCTAATTACTGTGTTCATGACGGTTCGTTAACGGGTACGATACGGTAGTTGGTGCTATCTGAAAGGGCTTAGCAGTTCCAGCAAACAGACAATACGAACCGGTAAAAATGAAGGGTTCTCACCGGTTTGCTGTGTAGTGTGAACGGGTTAAAATCAGGTTGAGCGACTGTTCCCTTTCAAACTAATGGAGGAGGCAGTGCTTGGAGCACCGCCAGCTCTAAGCACTGCCGCCTCCTCCTCCCCCACCCCCCATGACGCTCCACTACTCTGCCCCCACATGGCGTCAGCAAACCAGCAATACTGCTGGCTCGTTTAAGGGGCCAGAAAGTGCAAAATGCAGTGTCTCAACGGGACTGAAAAGTTTAAAAGTCCCGGTGCAACCCTGCATTTTGCGACGTAAAAGCGGTATTATTTAAATGTAAATAAATCTCTGCATCACCTGTCTGAACCACAAGGTTCAGAAGATCGTTAATGTGTATTTACAAATAACCCCACCCCCTATCTCTTCATTCGAATTGCTTTTGGGGTTAATACAAATTTGAAATAAAGTCCATGTGAAGCAATTGTGTGAAAAGGATTCTGCACCTAGATTGTGGTCTTCCTTAAAGCAAATCCTGTAAACCATCCCGAGTAAGATTACCTTTGGTAACTCAGGGGCAGATTTATTAAGCTTGGAGAAGAGATAAACTGGAGATAAAGCGGAGAAAAGGTAAAAGGAGATAATGCACCAGCCAATCAACTCCCAACTGTCTTTTTCAAACACAGCTGATTGGCTGGTGCTTTATCTCCTTTTACCTTTTCTCCGCTTTATCTCCAGTTTCTCTCTTCTCCAAGCTTAATAAATCTGCCCCTCAGTTAAGTGATCACTGGAGAAGAGCTATCTGCACTGTATCTACATACAACCTCGCTGTGTTGCAGTATAGTTGGGTGCGTGCATACACTCCTGCTATGCATGAGCTTCAATGGGGCACCAATACAGAATGCAGCTATATGCAACAAAGCTGATAGAACACAAAATACATCTGTTTGTGTATAAATAATAAAAAATGTATGTATCTCTCTTTATACATACACACACACACACACACACGGAGCAGCTCTCATTTGAGCTGCTCCTGGCGATTCTATCGCCAATTGCTGCCCTCTGATAGAAGAGAGAATGCACGCCCTATCCTGTCAGAGGATGTAGCTGGCCCTACTCCCTCCCTTAAGTGGAGACGAGCAGGGAAGCCGCTCCCCACCGCCTTGCTGACAGGGATGCACAAGCGACGGAGATGCTTCCGCGTCCCTGTGAGATGGTGCTGCCGTCCGCCAGCCTGCTCCAGCACATGAGATCTGGCGATGGGGGTAGGCTGGCTGATGGCTGCTCCATCTGTATATTATTTTTTTTCACTGAAAATGAACGTGTTACTCGGTTTTATGACTGCACTTATGGGAAGGAGACACATTAGTCTGTACTGTAGATTTACGCTGTACAAGAAAGAGTTCATGTGCAATCAGAGGCAAAGTTCACTCCTGCCATTCTAGCTCTGAAAAACACTCAATATGGTGCACATCATAATCCCATAATTAGTCCTGTCTGTAAACCAACAGCCGTTGTCAGTCTGTATACAGTATCCAGGACGTGTCTGACAGCAATGACACACATTCTTCCATCTCTTACACACGTGCACGCCTTACACCAACTACTGCATTAACCAGACAGCGTGCATTATTCAGACTTCACTAATGGGCAAAACCATGTGCACTGCAGGTGGGGCAGACGTAACATGTGCAGAGAGAGTTATATTTGGATGGGGTGTGTTTAAACTGAAATCTACATATTAGGTAAAAATAAAGCAGGCAGTATTTACCCTGCACAGGAACAAAATAAAAATAAATAAAAAACTTACCCGAATCTAACTGTGCACATGCTACATTTGCCCCACATGAGAGGGGGGGGGGGGGGGATGGAAATCACTCAGTGCAATCGCTGGGCTGGAATTATTTCGTAATCCAAGCTATTTTATCCAGGTGGAAGGCTTTCGACAGCAGGATGCTATGGAAAGCTGTCCAAGCCACTGCTCATCTGCTGGTAATACCCTGCTGATGAGCAGTGTACACCTACATCTGTTGAAGTCGATAGCTGCAGATGTCCGCATAGCGCTTCTGACATTTACCGCACTCACACATAGGGGAGGAGCAGTTCTAAGCAGTGTCCCTGGCCAGTTCAGAGATGGAGACAAGGCTGCCTCCCATCTCTGCAGCGTTTCATAAATATATAAAACAAACATATGCAAAAAGCAAACACAGGGGGGCCTCTGAGGCTAAGGGGAGGGGGCCCGGTGACTTATCCCCTAGAACCCCTGCTTATGTGTAACACTATATTAACACGGCCTTTACTTCTTGATGAACTAGGCGTTCTGCAGCTGGAAAAAAGCTTACTTTTTTATATTCTGATATTGCAATCATTCAATTAACAATTTACGTGCAACAGTTAAGCTAAAATGGCCATCTATTTGGCACCGTCCTATAAGACCTTACCACAAGCTTGCAAAGAGTGCCAGACAAACACTACAGAAAAAACAAACAGCAACGCACAAGCCTCTGAAATGGGTGATAGTTCAGACACAAGTGAGACACAAGGAACATTTTACACATCAAAATAGCTGCTTGAGCCAGCAGTTCTAAGAATATCTAAGCCAGGAGGGAAAAAAGAGAGTCAACATGTGGTACAAGTATGAAAACAGCTTACCGTTGCTAACCATACGCCTGGCAACTTCCCAGAGGACCAGACCAAAAGCATAGATATCAACTCTTTTGTAAGAGTCAAAACAGTCCACTTGTATAGTCTCATCTAAAACTTCAGGAGCCATGTATCGCTTAGTCCCTACTCGGGGGTTATTCCCAACATCAAGCTGATTGGTTGATTGAGAGTGCATAACAGCCAATCCTGAAACAGAAAGGAGCAGATATTAGCACTGTAGCAACATCAATTAAAAAAAAAAAAAATTCAAACTGTAAAACAGAGATAAATAAAAGTGGAACTGATGAAATGTTGATTCCAAAACCGTGAAGTATTATTACTTTTTTGTGATTACGTTTAGTGGTGGCTATTGATTTGGTCACCAATATTTCAGCAGTACTTAAATAGGACCATCAATAATTGACAATCAATGGGCTTCCCTAAAGTTCTGATCTTCCCCACACAATATTGCCGAGATACATAAATTAATACAAATGCAGGTAGTAGTTGGTATAATCTATCTATCTATCTATCTATCTATCTATATATGCCAAGATACAACTCGTCAGTGCGGTCATTCCAAAGTACTTGGTTTGACTGGTGACCCACTTAATCTTTTTGCACTACACAGACACGAAGTAACCAACTGGCTCCATAAAGAAAATGTATTACTGTATAGACTACATAAAGTCATAAACATCTCCCATAAACTAGCCAGGGTAGAGAACTGCATCAGTGAGACGCACTGCCTAGTCGAGTACAACAGTGACAAAGAAATCTAGGTTACAACGATAACACATGCTTTAAACGAAAAGGACATTACTAAACACTGCCACCTTCTGGACATCCGTGATATGAAACTTAAGACACCAGGAAGGACTCTAGCAGTAGACTGTTCTAATTCAGATGGCCAATATGCAGCTCCTAGACCAGATGATGCCACATGTACTTCTCTCCAAAAAGGGATACGATTGAAACCTGGCCTTGGTAAGATGTTGTTAAAAGAAAACATTTACTCATAGAAACCATGAAATCGGACAAAACACTAGGCAGGAGTTGAGAGCAGCAGATAAAGGATACTTTATCTACTACTAGCTACCAAATCAGATGTTGGTTTTCATTTGATCACTACTAGAACAACAGTATGATGGTTATTAGAATCTTGTTAACTGGTGGTTGGTCCTCCTCCAGGACACAGCCATTACTTAAAAGCCTCATAACCCTACTCAAGCAACAGTTTTGAAGTCTGGTGACTGAGGCAGTGCGACTTATCCGGACACCTTGACAATCTTTGAGCTGTCAGTGTTTGTCATCGGTCAATGTTCTCAACAAAAAACAGTCTAACTTCAGATCCCTTAGCGCAGCTCTTCCCTGTGTAACTCCTTGTTCTTGCCTTCATTTTGTTATTTTTCTTCTTTGTGACCCACATTGATTTAATTCTCTCCTTTGTCTCATTAACTACCTCCCCATTTCCTCTTTCTAATGCAACTGCTTCAGTCTTTTGTTCGCCCTTGTACAAAGGAACACGAAGCAGCGTAGAATGGTCCTTATGCTGCAGGGTATTAGAACACTCGTCTCGGCAAGCTTTCAGAGGTAAAAATAGAACAAATCACTATTCTAAATTCAAAAATACAAAAGTTAGGAAATGACAGATGTTCTGCGCTCAACCGTTCTTATTCTCAAAAAAGTAAGGTGCAAAAACATATTTTTAGATTACAGCATTTTCATGGGAGCGGACCAGTTTACAAAGTTAGCCACTCGAAAATATATGCTGAAAATAAAAATCAAAACATTTATTCCACCTGCAGATCACTTTTTAAATCTTTGAAGTAGAATTCATCTTCCTGCAACTTTTACTAAATACACAGCCATAGTTCTGCAGTAGTAAGAATGATTTATGCTCACAGCCTTTAACCCTTTGAGTGCTTTATTGATTACAGTTTCTTATATAGTGCACACATTCTGCAGCACTATTAACCTATCAGTATATTTTTGGATTGTGGGAGGAACCAGAGTACCCGGAGGAAACCCACACAAGTACGGGGAGAATATACAAACTCTGCACAGTGAGGCTGGTTTCACACAGTCCGGCTCCTGCCGGACGGGAAATTACCGCACGGCTTAAAAGCCGTGCCGCCCCTACAGTGTGTGATGGACAGCTCTGTGTCCATTCACACTGGATGGTTACGGCGCGGCCGCCGGGTAGCAGCCGGATCTTACCACTGCAGTGTCCGGCTGCCGTGCCGTGGCCGTCCCGTTCTGCCCATTCAGTGTGGTGTGGAAGGCAATGGGCGCCTTCACACACCACGGAAATTACCGGATACTTACGCCCGCCCCCATGTGACGAGTAGGGCTGGCGTACACCCAGTCAGACTGGAAATGCCAGTCAAACTGTTTGGACCCATCCCCATGTGACGAGGGGGCGGGGCCACAGGATCTCCAAACCGGACCATGTGAAAGGTCCAGAAATCCGGCTAATAGCCGGACAAAGTGGGTCCGGCTTTTTTCCGTCCGGTCAAAACCGGAGTGTATGAAACCAGCCTTAAGGCCATGATGGGAATCGAACCCATGATCTCAGTGCTGTGAGGCAGTAATGCTAACCATTACACCATCTGTACTGCTCTATCATTCATCATGATTACCTGTAATGTTTACCTTACAAAGGATTTTTTTTACATATTTGAATTTATATAACAAATGTGAGCACCGCCGGCAGATTAAATTGGCACTCAAAGGGTTAACAATTTTATTACGATGAAGGTACATAAAAATGCCAGCCCACATAAGGGCATGGGCATGGCAGAGAGGCACAGACATAGTCTTAAACATAATTAACAATGATTATCCAGAGAATGAATAAATAAAATAAATTCCACCCCCCCCCCCCCCTCCCCAAGTTATTCTCCAGAGACAGACAATCAGAGTTAATTATAATTAAGACTAGGTTATATATACACCTAAATCTCCCAGAAGTTGCGGGAGACTCACTTTGTCCCAGTCCCTCACACTCCTGGAACAATGGCTTACTGTATACTCCAGCAGCTTGCCCGCTTCCCAGTTAATTGGGCAGGATGGGAAGATTAACATATGGAACTTGGCTAAATAACATCTTAAGGAGGTTAACCTCCAGCCACGCCACCCAAAGTCTGCAGAAGCATCTCCTTTCCAGGCTTCTCCCAGAGAAGAGTCATTTAAAGCAGGAAGTATGGTCTAGAACATGGGTGGGGAACCTTTTTTGTGCCAAGGGCCGTTTGTATGGAAAAAAAAAAAGCCTTTGGGGGGCCATATGTAAAAATGTATCTTACAAATTGTCCTGCTGCAGCCATCCCATGCTCCGGCGGCTGCCGCTGAATAGGACTGACAGTCTCCAGCTGCTGTTGATTAAGAGGAATCTCATGAAAACAATACTTATGTAATATCTGGGCTCCCATTTTTCTTATGAGACCGCGTCCGCTCGCCACGCTTCGGGCACGGTGGCTTGCTGCGCTCACCACACTATATAAAATCAACTCCATGCGTAGTTGGATAGTAGGGGTATGAAAAAATGGGGTGCATTTAACATGGGAGCCCAGATAATACATAAGTACCACGAGAACTACCGACCTCTCACAAGAATTCACCTGTACTTGACTCCAGGCAAAGCCGCCGGGCGGGCCACTCAGCCAATGAGGTTCTCAAACCCTTGTCTAGAACCTCATTATGGAATATTGTTTCTGCCCCACAATGATGACTATAGGAAGAGGACATCTGTTGCCATCAGTATATATGTTCTGATTTCTGCATTACATGCTGCACATACACCAACATTAAAGGCCTCCTACTGTCATACATGGGTAGACGTATGAAGCAGTAATAAGGAAGGAGAAGTGAGTTAGAGGATAAGTGGCCGGTGGCAACTAATCAGCACCAAAGTAACATCTATCATTTGCATAATGTAAAATTATACAGTGCAGCTGATTGGTTGCCATGGGCCACTTCTCCTTTATCACTGCTTCATACATCTACCCCACAATATCTTCCAGACTCACACAAGCAATGTGGTTATTTGAGGAGCCAGTAATCACTATAGGACATTTACCTAGATCCGCTATACAGCACTGCCCGTTCTTCCGCACAAGAATGTTCTTGCTCTTTAAGTCTCGATGAGCGATGGCAGGCTTCCCCTGGGTACCAAAAATCTCTACATGTAAGTGTGCCAACCCGCTGGCTATGGACAGGACAATTCGGAGACAGGTCACAGTGTCCAACGTGGTGACTTGCATGTAATCATAGAGCGATCCCATTTCATGGTAGTGCGTGATTAGCCACAACTGTGTGCTGGAGTTCCTGGAAGTCATGTCCGAGGCGATAAACCCTTGAAATATAAAAAACAGGAATAAAGATCAATCAAAATCATTCTAATATGTAGACATTTAACTCCATTAGGTCCCGAAAAATGGGTTGTACAACAGCAATACAGCCTGGGAGTAAATTTATTTCCCATTTTTCGGGACAACAAAGCCTACCCTGTGCTGATATCAAGATAAGCCTAGTATCCAATGAGGGGCCCTCACTAATAGATTTACCCATATTTTATTATTTAATCATTTATTTTAATTTTGGCTTGCTGTTGTTTTAGAAAAAAAAAAGTGCCAAAGTGTAGTAGCCTATTGCAAAATTCTCTCTAGCGGAAGCTAGCCATAAGGGGTATTCAGACTGTTGGAACGTCCTGACAGTTGGAATATCGATAGTTTTCACCAGCTTCCGTCGGCATATTGACAGTCGGTATTCAATGTACTGTACCAACTGTCGAAAAGTCCGCAAATTGACTGAAACAGCCGCAGATGGTCGAAAAATGGACGTGAACGCGACAAACCACAGCAGTTTCTGACAACAAATCAGACTTTAAAAAGTCGGATCTGTTTTGTCGGATTCTACCTTCAATGTTATCGGAAACAGCAACATTGAATAGGCGAATGCAGATTTCCCTTGTCTGGAAACACCAGCACATACTGAATACCCCTTATAAAATGAAAACCTATTTTGATGGTTTTCTCTGGGTTCTCTGAATAGCTGTGCGAATGAAAAATAGCAATCAGAGTGATTGCAGGGTTTGCTACATGTAGGGGTTAAATCAGTAATGCTTGAGGAAAGGAAGACCAAAGACTAGTAATAATGTCAGGCCTGGGCAACCTGCGACAAGCTATTGTGACACTACACATCCCAGCATGCCCTGCCATAGTTTTAGCATTCCATAATAGCAAAATGATGGCAGAGCATGCTGGGATGTGTAGAGTCACCACAGCTAGTGAGCCACAAGTTGGTCAGGCCATATGGTTTGTATAGGGAGTTTTCACAGTGACTAGCTCGCTTTAAAAGAAGGTACTGTAGGAAAAGCATTATGGTAATAAAAATATAAATACATAAAACTTCTATGGGGCATAACAAAGTGTTTTAAACAAGACAATAATAAAATTGGCGTTATTCAATGCCTTATGGCGAGCTGTGACTGCTAGCAGTTCCGATAGCTCACGGGTCAGTATTTAACAGACCCCCCCTGCACTTGCCTTTTCCACCTCACTGGGTTTTTCCAGCAAGGTGGAAAAGGCGAGTGTCGCCGCTATATGCAGTTAGCGCTATATGAATTAGTAGGGAACCTCGCAGTTCAGAGGAGTTCTCACCATCCGGTGATGGCAAGGATTCCCCTGGAACATAGAATAGGGTGAGCGCCTGGAGAGGGGGTTAGATGGTGAGGATGGCTTGTTTTCAGCAATCCTCGACGAAAACAAGACACCCTTTACGCTTCATGCCCAAAGAGCTACTCTGTACATTCAAACTATAATGGCTACGGACGGAGTCCGCCGTACTCTTACTAAGGACATTGCCATCACATTCCACTCATACTATTCTTGATTATATAAATCTCAGAGACCCTGACTCTCTGGAGTCCCTGCCTGATACTCGGCAGCTGATTGCAGACTCTCTCCGTGAGGTAGGTCTCCCGCAGCTTTCAGAAGCTGACAGCGCCTGTTAGACTCCCCCTTCTCCATTTTGGAGCTTGAACAGGCTCTTAAGGAGACACCCTCTGGAAAGAGCCCAGGCCCCGACGGCTTTACTATATTCTACTGTAAACTCTGCCTAAAATGCTGCAGGCCTTTAATGAAATCTCCAAAGACTGTGGGTTTTCCTCCCAGACTCTAGAGGATTTTATTACAGTCATACTAAAGGAGTGGAAAGACTTGATGCAATGCGCCAGTTACCGCCCGATTTCAATCCTTAATGTAATGTAGACGTCAAGCTGTTCGACAAACTGGTGGCTTACAGAATGAGGTCCCTTCACCCAATATTAATTCTAAATCAGGCGGAGTTTGTCCCAGGGAGTGAACAAAACAAAAATTATCGACCTGATACACTTAGCTTCACAGGGCCATACTAGAACGGTAGTGTTGTCTACAGATGCCGAAAAGGCATTTGACAGGATTTCCTGGGTCTTCATGGAATACAGTAGGTTTTAGGTCACCTGGGGTTAGGTCCTGTCAGCTTAGGTCGCATCCTGGCACGGTACAGCTCCCCGGCTGCAAGGATTAAAATTAACAGGACCTTATCTGAACCGAAACTAGACATGGCTGCCCTCTTTCGCCTATTATTTTCCTCTTATGCATGGAGGCTCTGGTTAGTTCCGTTAGACTTAACTCCAACATTTCTGGCATCATGGTGCAAGACAAGGTATAAACTCGCATTGTTCGCAGACGATTTGTTGGTAGTCTCCGGCCATCTCGATACCTAATTTGATGTACGAATTTCATAGATTTAGCTCCCTGTCAAACTTTAAAATAAAGGTTTCAAAATCTATGGCAGTGAATGTGTCAATGTCCTCTCAATCCTTGGAGACCCTCAAAAAATCCCCCCGGGTACTTATGTACTATCTGGGCTCCCGTTTTTCTTATGAGACCGCGTCCGCTCGCCACACTTCGGGCACGGTGGCTCGCCACGCTTCGGGCACGGTGGCTCGCTACGCTATATAAAATCAACTCCATGCGTAGTTGGATAGTAGGGGTATGAAAAAATGGGGTGCATTTAACATGGGAGCCCAGATAATACATAAGTACCCCCTCCCACTTACATGGCATCCCAATAGCTTCAAATATTTAGGGGTAATAATAAACACTGATCTCACGCGCCTCTTTGATGTGAACTTTAAAAAGCTGCTTACTGAACTCGTTCGGATTTTCAAAACTGGAGCAACAGGAGTCTCCCTTGGCTGGGGAGAATTAGCGTAATTAAAATGAATGTCCTACCTAGGGTTTTATATCTCCTCCAGACACTCCCAATTCATATCTCCAACACTTGGTTCCGAGATTTACATAACACGGTTAGAGAATTCGTTTGGGCTAACAAGAGACCTCGCTTCCAACATTGTATACTCTTTCGTTGTAAAACACATGGGTGGCATTCAGTTGTACTACGATGCCATAGTCCTTAATAGGATTATGGAATAGTCCAGATACCAGGTTGTCCTTTCCATCACCACTAGCTCAATACCCATGGTGCTCAAAACCACCCCCCCCCCCCCCCCGCTTCTCACCCCACCAATGGCCCCACACTATCCCGTTGGTCTAGGCTTAGACTCCATCCACATGTTTCATCCAAATTCTCCCCCCTGACCCCATAATTTGATAACCCTGATTATCTCCAGGGTATTTCGGGCTGAAGCTTTGACTCATGGCGGTCTAAAGGACTAACAGGTGTCAGCCAGCTGGTGGAGGCAGGTGAGGCGATTCCCTTTCCCATCATACAATCAAAGTGGGACCTACCACCATCGGATATATAGAAATATCTTCAACTGAAACAATTTGCTCTGAGTGCTAACATTAGACCTGGCTCTACTAGGCCCCTGACGGTTTTTCAGGACATGTGTCGAGATTCTTCCCACCCGACCCCTTGTCTGTCAAGATGCTATCGATTTTATAGAAAATAAGTTTCCAGTCCTTCTTAACTATACAAGGGCCTGAGGCTTGGACCTACAGCTTAATGTAACTGTGAAGGAATGGGAAAAATGCTTTCAGGCCACATTTATTAGCTCGATTAGCTACTCAGTTATTGACACACAGTTTAAAGCTATGTTGCACTAGGTACAGATGCCCTCTGACACTTGCTAAAATGATCCCTGGTGTACCTGACACATGTTGGCATTTTTAAAAAGAAAAAATTGGGATAGCTGAGGAAGGAGAAGCATTCTCCGAAACGCGTTGCTGTTTCATCTGCCAGTGCACTTGCACTTTTTTGCCACTTCGACACTTTCAGAAAGGACGCACTTGCACTTTCTCCTGGGACCCTTACCCTCAAGCCTTCTGCGGTGGTGCCGCAGGTCTTATTGCTTTAAGAAAAAGCCCACCGCAAACATCATTTAGGGTGAGGTCTATTATCTGTACTATTCCCAGTGTTTTACAGTGTCCTGGTGTATTATGTATGTATTTTAACATGAAATAAATTGTTGTTTTTAAATTCGAACAACTCACATTTTATTTATGAATGTGCGCCAAGCTAACCCAATTTTTTCTTTTTAAGTATTCAGTACAAGGAGGACGGTATCCCTCCTTTGGGAATATAGCAGGCTGCGAATTCATAATTTATGCGCATTGAACACAAGTAAATTATACAAAAGTGACATGTTGGCATTTTGCCATGGCCACAGGCTCCCCAATACATATTTGGTGGGACTGTCCATCACTCCGCCCCTTCTGGAATGTTGTTATCTCAATCTCTAGGTTAATTGTGGGTCCTAACGTCCCCTCAACGGCAGCTTTCTGGCTTCTCAACATAGTTTCTAGCTCCCTATCAACCTATAAAAAGTCTTTGTGAAAATTTCTAAATAGTGCAGCCAAAGCGGTCATCCCTGTGCGTTGGCGTAGCACCACTCCCCCTACCATAAAGGAATGGTTCAACGGGATAGCTACTGTATGTATAGGTTTGTGGAGGAGACGAGACCAACACCAGAAAACCAGCAGAAATTCACAGCCACATGGCTACCTTGGCTGGATTTCACTTCTTCCCAGATATACCTATGGTTTAGGTCTTAAAGAAAGCCCCCCTTTATGTTTGCACACCTAGTTAATCTCTGCTAACCATCACAGCAAGGACTCCTACCTTTTTGTAGGTTTAGTTGATTTTCTGGGACAGCCGCTGAATACAATCCTTCCCTATTTCCTCTTTCTCCTATTCTGTATTTTCTCTTTTATTTTATTTTTGGATATTTACCTTTTTGTCAAGTGTTCTCTTGTGTAAGCAGGATTGCTACTTAAAAATCATACTGTTGGTATTTTTTGGGGACATTCTTCTTGGTTTCATTATTTCGCATCTCCAGCTTTCTATTGCCAATCAGATGTATTCTTATTTCATTCCCAATGTTTCATACAATATTGCCTGCCTTTTTGTTTATGTTAACGATCTCAAAATTAATAAACATTTATTGAAAAAAAAAAAAAAAAAAAAGCCAGGCAAAAGTTATTTAAAAACTTTGCTGTATTATAGAATTGATTTTCTTTAACCAGGAGCTGTTGCAAGTTGCTTACTTTTTATACTATGGTACTTTTAGAATACACTAACTAAAAAGCACTGTAACATCACGTAAGCAATGGGCAAAGCTCATGTTTTTTTAAAAAATAAGAAAAAAAAGCACATACAATATGCGTAAAAATGAGCGACGAGCTAATCCAACTTCTAATCTCCATAGCTCATCATGGCTTATTTCAGAGCGTCGTGTTCTTTATCGCAAGTACAGACTCATTCTACTCCTCACCTACTGTTTTTACTGGTGTTAAAACTTAATCCAGCTATTAAAAAGTGAGAACCAGCAGCAAAAGGGGTGCCTGCCTAGACAGTAACAAACGGCTTGTAAAACTGTCCAACAAAAGTGGATCTGTATCTAAGCTGAACGTACGAAGCCCAAGGCACTACACATGTACACCCATTTGTACAGATATTCAAAAAAGGGATGTACCCAGAACCTTATTTTACACATTCGAGGCCAAGCAAAAAAAAACCCCCTAAAAATATATAATACAGCTGCACTGTTTGGACATGAATGAATATGTACAGGTGGAAGGTGAAATATAATGAATTGTCAAAGAGAACAAAATCGACTGGAATGCATGAATATGAGAAACAAAAGGAAAAATAAAAAACCCTCTGGGAGAGTAATGCCCAGTACACACGTGCAATTCAGGGTCACTTCAATTTCGATTTTGACTATGTAGTAAAAATCGAATCAAAATGGAACAGGTTTCAGGCGCATTGTATCCCAATTCAATGCCGATGCGCGCTCCTATTCAGTCTATATCGAATAGAAAAATAGACTCAGGCAAGACTATCTAGTACAGATCTGTACTATATACAGATGGAGCCGGGCTCCCCCTTGCTAGTGAATCGCCAGACTGTCCTCGCTGGCGAACCCGCCAGCAACGAGGCGCTCCATCTGACTAAGACGCGTCTCAGTTTCCGGGCGGCGAGGCCACGGGAACCCGGTCAGTCTCCGCTTCAGGGAGACGGACAGGGTTAGGGGAGGCGGCGGGGACCCGGGGGAAGCGCCGTCGGAAGGGAACGCGCACGCATCTCACGCGCGCGTCCCCTTTCGCAGAGCAGATGGCGGCTGGCGATTCTGCCGCCATCCCCTGCAAAGACAAGGCCAGCTTTATCTGTAGTTAAAATCTAATGAGTACACTTCTGATCCTGATCGAAACGGGATTGGATAGAAAAGAAATCGTTTAAAAAGAGGCTTAGACAGATACACTGTTTTAAGAATAGATGTGAATTGGAGCATAGGTAGTGATAAATATTCAAAGTGAACAATTTTACTTTAAACATTAAAAATAACTACCCGTCAGTTGGAAGAACCCCTAAAGGAATGCACAAAAATACCTATAAGTATTAGAAACTTAAAACAAAGCGATCTATAAAGAGTATTGTTTAATGGTTTAGCACACGTGTATTAGAGAAGATCACATGCCTTTACATTGGATCAACAGACAATGGAACGCTTATTGCCTCAGAAGCTTGCTGGTTGTTTTGTACCACCCATATTTATAATTTAAACAAAGAAACTCCATTATGCCTCATACACATGGACGCTCTTCCTGCCTTTATTGTATGTTAGGTCTTCGCTAAGAAGAAGTCTCAGCGACGTCAACGAAAGAGTCCCAACAGCAAATAAATGTTCTAGACTCTTGTACAGTCTATGCTTTATTCTTTGGGTTTAAAGTCCAGTAAATTGTGCTCGTAACGGACAGAAAAATAAAATAAGATGGGTGACTAGCTGCAAGACATATTAGCCCTAATAGACAAATTGCACATAATTTATATTGTAGAACTACCATCCAGGTAGACACTAATAAGCCATTGCAATCAGCATTACCCAGTGGTGTGGGTTGACCAAATTAAGGTAGACATACATTGGGTCGACCACTGAAGGTAGACAGGCCTTGGGTCGAACCAGACAAAAGGTTCGACGTGGCTTAGGTCGGCAGGGTCAACACAAGCATTAGATCAAACAGTCAAAATGTCGACAGTGGTTTCTCACGTTTTATTGTCCTGGATGTTGACATAGTCGACAGACATCGTATCAGAGTCCATGTCATGTCACAGGCACGGTGCCTCGATACTAATGGCAAACTATTATATTCTGACTCCCCGCCCTAGCGTATGGTAGATCATGAAATACCGTCTGTTGACACACGTCAGCTCAAAAAGAAAGTGTGAAAAAAACCCATGTCGACATAATGCTTGTGTCCATCTTTTGATCAGGTCAACCTTAGGCCTGTCGACCTTCAGTGGTCGAATGAATGTATGTCAACCTTAATGGAGGTCAATCTAGTGACTGTATCCCTTAACCCGAACGTCACTGGTTCCTGATTATATAGTGAAGAACCGAATAAACCTGAAACATTAAAATTTGCCGTGTCCATGTTGATCAATTAGGAAAATAAATCTTCAGGCATACCAGACTGACGCAGCCAGAGCCTGGGAGCCGTGGATGGTACTTTTCCATTAACAGTAGTTGCTATTAAACAGTTACTAAAACAAGTAGCTGTCTCACATTCCCATTAGCTACAGCCATCTGGTAAGAATGCAGGACAGGCTTCTGCTAATTAAATCCTCACCGTCCCAAACTGAACATTTAACTGCGCTCCTAACGCCAGGCCAAGAATTCCCCCCATGCTCACAATAGCCCAAGCCCAGTTCCATCAGCAGCCGGTTTGAGAATTCCGGATGTCATGGACTAAATCCAGCAGAGCCTTTAGTTGATACTCTGGGCTGTGAACATGCGTACCGGGATGTGTGCTGCCATGCTCGGCACGGCTTACCTAGAATATTTTCGTGTCTCAACAGCACTGTGTTGTATAATTCGGTTTCCCTGAACCAGGATTTCTCATCCCGGGATGAGAAAATCTTCACGGCGACGCTTTCTCCTTGCCAGAGACCACGCCACACTTCACCATAACGACCCTTGCCTAGGAAATAAGAATATAGCATTAGAAACATCACTGAGATTTGGAACCATAACATCCCCAAAGATCATTTTATTAGGTTTCAAGCAAAAAAAAAGAAATATGGCAAATACCTGTGCACAAGTATGGTTGCCAGGGAGAACAGCAGAAAGAATGCAGGGAACGCCACAGCACTATGTGTGTACTAAAGCGGCATACATGTACATTACAATAGGTTTAATAGAACTCAGTGAAGGGTAAACAAAAGCTGTTTATGTGCAATCCTCCATTAATAGCACAGCTGTATTGTCTGATTCTAGAGCAGTGTCTGACATAAGTGAATCTTTGCCTTGAGCAGCACAGGACACATGAAAATCAAAAGAGTGTTAAATAAGAACAGCTGAAAGACAATCTCCACTAAAGGAGAACCAACATTGCAAACGGAATCTCTTGGCACAATCCCATACATCTAAAAGGCACTTGATGGTAATGGGTCTTATATTATCACTGCGTGTTGGTAACCCGTCAATCTTCCTGCCAAGAATATTATAAAATTCCCACTTAATAGATAGTTGGAGCTTCACACAATGGGAAAACCCTTGCAGGTATACAGCGATGACACAAGCCTAGACCACACCAGAGCTTAGTTACACGGTGTATTCTTTCCAAAGCAATAAAATATAATGCATCTCTTGTGTCGCTGGCAGCTCAAACGTTACTCATTCAGCAGATAAAAACACCTTACAATTGGCTAAAATGCTTCGCTATAACCAGGAAATGATTCATGGGAGTATTAATTAGTGAAATAGGAGGAATTACAGGGAAAAATTCTTATTTTTAATATATTAAAATGGAATATTACATTTCACTTTATAAATGATACAGTTCCTAGAACTAGATAATTAAAATAACACAGTTGCCAACTCAGATTGCAGCATACAGAACTCATTTAAAGTCCGCAGGGGAAACAGTGGCACCTACAGACAGTAAAATGAAAAAAGTATTGGTGCAGCAAACTGCAGTGTTAGTAACATTATGGGTGCTTGTTTCCTAGCACGGCGCCCCCGATTTTGATTGAAGTGCATCTTATACAATCGCATAAAATACAGCAGCATGCGATGCAATTATTAATTGTACAGGCACCCTGATGGGTGCTTACAATGTTAAATGCACCCCCATTGTCAACGCCACTTCTTTGAAATAGCTCTTGTACAATAAGGACAAGCATGGCCGCAGACCAGGCAACAACTGCTGTGCGCTCAGATTCCTATCTATGAGAAATATTCTGAGCATCTGCAGACAGCAAAAAAACTGCAACAATTTTAACGGTTGCCAACAGAACGTCTGTGTGCCCCATTATAATATGTATGGGCTATTTAAAAAAAAAAAAAAAAAAGGGGGTTGCACTTTGCAAATATTAAAGTAGGAATATTAGAGTACTCCACAATATAAATCACAAAAGCATCTCCAATTTGCATAACACAAGTCCAAAATAAGTATTTGGGAAAGCAACGGATTATACTCCCGATAATTCCTTTTCTTTGGAGTACTTCATGGCAGCCTTTACAATGGATTCATCCCTCTCACTTTATCCGGAAAAATTCTTAAATATGGATCTTTGATACAGAGGGCCTGTAGCTCACTCACTCTTCTGGCTGAAGTAATAGCCACCAAGAAGGCTACTTTCCAGGTAAAGAATTTCAGGTGAGACCTATATAATGGTTCAAAAGGTGCCACAATAAATCCATTTAAAACTAAATTAAGGTCCCATTGGGGAACCACCGACCTAATCCTTTATCGAATTCTCTTGATAGCTTGGCAAAATCTTTTAATCAGAGTATGATCTGCCAGTCTTCTGTCCAACAACGCATTCAATGCTGAAATGTGCACTTTCTGCCAATCCTTTGTTAAAGCCATCAAAAAGAAAATTGTAACACATGAGATATATCTGCTTCCAGAAACTTGAACTTGCCATTAGCCCATAATGCAAATATCTTCCATATTCTGTAATAAATTGTAGATGAGACTTTCTTTCAGGCTTGAAGAAGAATATCCATCACACTAGTAGAAAGATTCTTATCACTCAACAGCTGCCTTTCAATCTCCAGACAGTCAAACGTAATTTTTGAGGGTCCTGACAGTTTATGGGACCGTGACTCAAAAGGTTGTCCAATATCTGTAAGAACAATGGATCTGCCACTGCCATGCTCTCCACCATCGGGAACCACGCCCTCCTGGGCCAATACAAGATCACGATTATTACTGGACTCTGTTCCGTTCTTATTTTACATAATACCCTGTGTATCAGGGCAAATGGAGGAAACATATAAGCCAGGGAGAAGTGCCATTTCTGAGATAGGGCATCTACCCCATACGAGCCCAGAGTTGGATACCTGGAGAAAAACCGAGGAAGTTTCTTGTTGTGTGCTGATGCAATTGGAGATCTATGTCCGGCTGACCAAAATGATGCACAATCATTTGAAATACTGAATCTTCTATAGTAACACCCATTCTCCTGGCATCACACTTCTTCGACTCAGAAAATCGGGTACTCTTTTGTCTTCCCCTGGTACATGCAGGGTGGATATTGACTGCAAATAACCTTCTGCCCAGACCATAATAGTCCGTACCTCTTCCAATAATTTTTGACTTTGCGTGCCTCCTTGACGATTTATGTAAGACAGGGTAGTTACCTAGTCTTAAAATATGCGTAGATGAGACCCTATTAGGTCTTTGCTGAAGAACTTTATCGCTAGCCCCATTGCCTTCAGTTCTGTGATTGGATGACAGCTCTGTTTCTAGTGGTGACCAAACTCCTTGACCGTGTGCACCCCAGCCTGTGGCACTTGCGTCCGTAGAAATCCATTCATATTGGGGACTTATGAGTGAAGAGGTTGTGGCCATTAGGCGATCTTCCCACCAACTCAGGGAATGCTTTACCGAATCTAGAATCATTATTTGATGATCCGGGGACACTCCTCCTTTGTTATACTTTAGTAGGAACCACTGTAGCGGCTTCATCCTCCACCTTGCCCAAGGGATAACACGCACAGTGGAGGCCATAATCCCCAATAGACTCATGGACATTCCTAATGATATTCGGACGTTTTCTCGAATTACCATAATCAAATTTTTTTTGCACCTTTTCTTGGATAGTGAAATTTGGAACGACACAGTGTTTATCACTGTGCCTAAGAATTGTATGTTCTGACTGGGGATAAGCCGACTCTTTTCCCAACTGACCAGACATCCATGATCCTGTAAAAACTGAATCACATAGCCCTTTGCAGCGATAACTTAGCTTTCTGTCTCTGCCGATATTAGAAGGTAGTCTAAATATGCGCAGAGCATGATTTTCAGTTTTCTGAGGTACTCTATTAACACTACGAGAACTTTGTGAAGACTCGAGGGGAAGATGAAAGGCCGACAAGTAAATTGGTAGTGTCCTTTTCCAATGCAAAATCTTAAATACTTTCTGTCTGCTACTGCAATAGTAATATGGAAATAGGCATCTTTGAGGTCGATTGATACTAAGTAGTCATCTCTTCTTAGGCCCATTAGAATCGACTTCGTAGTCTCCATGTGAAACTTTATTTTCTTTATTCGGTCGTTTAGACCTCTTAAATCTAAAATGGCTCGTAATCTTCCAGAAACTTTGTTTATGATGAAGAGGTGAGAGTAAAAACCTGACTTTCTGCCTCTGGTACTAATTTGACTGTACCTGAATCAATTAGTCCTTTTAGATTCAATTTTAAAGCTTCCCTCTACACCCGGGGGATGGAAGCCTTGAACTTCGAAATCTTGCCAACCTTGGCTTTAACATAAATTCCAGAAGATACCCCGTTGTGACCACTTCTACCACCCATTCGTCTCGAATGGTTTACTTACAAATATTTTCAAACTTTAGCAGTCTTCCTGCCACTGGGCTAATTCCACTGGACACAGTGTCACTGTTTCTGGTCATACCACTTAACGGACTGGCGAAAGAAAGCCCTGATAGTACCAGACACGTATCTGTCACGATAAGGTCTGCCAGGCCTATACGAACTAGCTTGTCTGATCGCATGCCTGGATGAATACCCAGAAAAACTTTCCTCTTGTCTTGCGGCAGTCTCACCGACTTGCCTCCAGACATCCTCTGGATCATCTGATCCAATTTGCTCCCAAAAAGAAAGTCACCTTCATACGAGAGGGTGGGCAATTTATTTTTCAAATGAGAGTCTGCTGCCCATGGCCTCAGCCACAATGCTTGTCTGGCAACCACCCCAGATGTCACTGATTTAGCTGAGAAATCTAAAACATACAGGGAAGCCTCACAGATATAGTCCACCGCCAACTGAACTTGAGGCAAATTTTTACTAATTTGGTCCCGCGAGGATTTATCCTGAAAATCTTCTTGTAAGATGCACACCATATACAGAGAGCGCTAGCCAGAGATGCTACAGCCACCCCTGACTTCATAGACACCAAATTGAATATGTGTAATCTCTTTAAGGCAGTCTCCATTTTTTTCTCCATGGCGCCCTTCAATGTAGCCCAATCTTCTAGGGGAAAGGTTGTACGAGTGGTAATATCTGCCAAAGCTGCGTCTACTTTAGGGATTCTGCACCATTTCATAAATTCTACGTAATCTAAAGGGTACATGCGGTCAATTCTCTTAAAATGACCCTACCCTCTTGTCAGTGTTTAACCATTCTTTGGAGAGTATATCCTTCACCACTTTGTGGACAGGGAAAAGCCTGCTTTTTTTTATCTATCTTCAAAAAGGCAATCATATTCTGACTTCACTGGCTGTTTATAATTCAAAGTCCTCTAGAGGTCCTTTAACACTACTTCCACCAATTCTACATTAAACAACCTTTCATCTTCTATCAGTTCCCCAGATTCTGCAATGGAACCAACGGAATCATCTTTGTCTGATCCCATATCAACAGATTCAAACTCTCCTTCGTGATCAAGACTGGATGGAGATCTAGACCTCTTATTAATGAGGAATTCATCCTTGGTCACAAAATTATTTTTCATCCAAGACATCAATTCAGTAAGTTGTGAAGACCCAATGGGTCCTGAAGCTCCTCTTTTAATACAATCTTGATAGAAAGTTTCTTCCCCTATAAATGATTTGTCACACATAGGGCAATTCTTAGCAGTATACTTCTTTTTACACGCTTTCTTCTTAGGCGCCGTAGGCACACTAAAAAAAGAAAGAAAAAGCCACTAACTACACTAAAAATAATATGAAATAAAAAAAACAGTCCTTAAGAGGACTTACCTGGGTACATTTGTTTTTAGAGAGGCATCTTCCATTCTCCTGCACAGCAATCCTTACAGTACCAATGCAAGCAACAATATATTGCATAAACTGCGCCTCTTTCGCCAGGCACTTTATATACCCTACTTCCGGGTCCTGGAACACACGCGATCTGCAGTGGAATGCATCCCGCATGTTCCACAAGCGCCTGACGGAAGTAGCAGAGACGTGGATACGCTGTCCGGAAGCTCTGACTGCGTCATGCCAGACCCGGAAGCCGCACTAAACAGTGAAGCATGTGGCAGACTAACAGTCGCTGGAGATGCCGCCGCTGCCTTTCACCAAGCGCCCGGCCTCAAAACTCCACACCCGGACCAAGGGAGCCACGATTAGAAGGAGTATGTCCATGCCACCGGCCAGGACATCAGAATAGGGTAAGGCACAGTCAACCCACACCGCCCAGGTCCAGCAACATAACCAGCCTTCTGGGACATAAAAAAAAAATAACCTAACATCTAACTACCTGTGACTTGATAGAGGAGACAGGAAAAACACTATGGCTATAGGGGAGGAGCTGAACTATATAGGGAGGGGAAGAGGAGGAGCTAGATTCTGGGGAAAAAAAACCTACCTGTCTAAATAGGAGGAAAAGAAGGATGAACCCATAGTAAAGGCTGCCATGAAGTAGGAAGAAATAGGGGTGCCAAGTATTGATTGAATTTTCAGGGCTTTATGTTCTAATATTGGGAAGAACTGAAGATTTGTTTTCCGAAAACTGTAATCCCTCAGACTGGTATTTGTACCATTTGCACATTATTGTTCTCCTCTACGAAAGAAGCCCAGAGGGGGGGGGGGGGGGGGTGAAAAGGACTAAAATCAGGGGTAGGGCAAGGCTGTACATATCAATAACTCAATCATAGGTCTGTGGGTAGACAGCTAAATATATCTGAATCGTGTGATATTGGACCCGCAATTCCGAGTATCATCTAACCATGCTGCCCACATCAATATGAAGTCAGTGGGATGTGGGAGATACACACACACATACACACACACACACACACACACCATATAGAACAAAGGTTTTTTACAATAAAAAGGTGGATTACTGACCGACACACTCAGCGAGGGTGATCTGCCGTGCCACTGTTCTCTGCACTAGGAAAGGAAGACCAGACCCACTTCCAGATGTACACGAGTGATCCAGCAGGTCCTGGTTGGGCACAGACGAAAATAAAATAGATATATTTCTCATTTTCAGTAGCACAATGGGGCAGATGTATTAAGCCTTAACAAGAGATAAAGGCAAGGGTGATAAGGAGAGATAAACGTCCAGCCAATCATCTGCTGACTGCCATGTTACAGGCTGTGTTTGAAAAAAGTCAGTAAGGAGCCGATTGGCTGGACCTTTATCTCTCCTTGTCACCCTTGCATTTATCTCTTGTTAAGGCTTAATACATCTGCCCCAATGTAAATACCACTTCAAACATTCTACAAGTAAAACAATGCCTGCAAATCAACTACAATTTGAATTGTTAAGCTATAAAATAAACACACATACTCTAACTATATCTATCCAAACACACATAATATAGAACATTATATATTATACACACACATCAAAATAAAAATATTGGTAGGGTGAGAGGACAGGGGGGTAGTTTAATCATTTGGATTTTAAGAAACCTTTAAAAACCCATTCCTTATGTAAAATTGCTGTGTAAATGATTCATTATTAACAATTACTAATGGCTGTGTTTAAGGGAAAAAAATAAAATAAAAAAAAAGTTAAATAGCATGCGGATTTGCTGCATAACAAAAAAAACACACTGAACCATGATACAAGTTACCCTACCCTCGGAAATTTTTCCAATGAGCCAACACTTTCTAATGCATCAGAAGAACATAATATTGCTACATTATATTTCTGGCAAACCACTCCAAGAAATGCAGTACGTTTGTTACAAGTTGTATACTATGGAGCTCAATGACACACCTGAAATATCTGGTGCATTTACACACGCCTTAAATTTAACATGCCTAGCATCACTGCCATCACCCCTCTGCAAATAGTTACCATGGAAGGGGGAGGAGTTTTAATGGGATGCCAGCAGCCGTAGTGCCGACACCAGAATCCCAAAACTTCTTTGATCAGTGCCGGGATCCTAACATTGCTAATAAGGTCGGTGACAGAATCCCGACTGTTGGCATCCCAATCTTAAGCATTCCGGAGAGGACTTGGCTGTATTTAGGGGGTGGATTTAGGCACAGAAGGCAGAGTTAGTATATGGGGAGGGGGTGTTCGGTTTAAGCATTTAAAAATAAATGTTAGGATAAGGCACTAAAAGGGCAGTATACTTACCTACTAGACGTTGGGATACTGAACATCAGGTTGCCACCGGGACAGGATCCCAAGACCAAACCACTTCCATTACTAAACCAGCACAGAGAGTCTTTTGCAGTCTTTATTTGTAGAAATGGATTATATACAGTAGAGCAGGGATGGGGAACCTTCAGCCCTCCAGCTGTTTTTTAGCTACACATCCCAGCATGCCCTGCAACAGTTTTAGTAAAGCCAAATTGCAAAACTGTAGCAGGGCATGCTGGGATGTGTAGTTCAACAATAGCTGGAGGGCCTGATCCACAAAAAAGCAAGGTCACAGCAACTTAACTAACAGTAGTCATCTTTTTGAGCTAAAACGATCACATTCAGCTGTCTATAATCTAATATGGCAGGCATGATTTACCTTTTAGTAGCATTGCAGGGGGAAGACTATCTTATCATTGAATTAAGGAGTCAGAAACTTAAGTTACGAGTAGAGGATTACAGTTTTTGGATTCTAAGGCATGTATTCAATGCCGGTTAAACTGCAGAAAACCAGTGATCCTCGCAGTTTAACCCCGCTCGCACTATGCAATGTTCCGGGGGAATCCTCGCCGTCAAAGAACTGTGAGGATTCCCCTAAACTGCGAGAGCCGCGGCTAGTGCAGCAAACTCGCTGTGATTAGCCTCGATTCTCACAGCTTTTGTAAAACACATTAGCCAAATCTCCCTCGCTCAAAAAACGGAGCAAGGGGGGATTTGCGTATGAGGAGGGTCAGTTGAATACTGACAGGGTGAGCGGTGACTGCGAGCAAAAAGTCCTGCTCGCAGTCACCGCTCGCCCACGGCATTGAATATATGCCTTTAACTCAAAAACAGGCTTTATTGTAGAAGTGTTTTGCAGTTATGACCATCAACTTACGGCAAGTGTGCTGTCCCCGACATTGGATGCGATGAGTCCATCTATAGTTCCGTACTCTGCGTCCCGTGTACTCAACCTTTCCATGTGACGCTGTTGAATTTTTCGGAAGACCAGCAGAGCCACAACGGAAAGCACTATCAGCACAATCACCGGGGCCAGGATGAAGATAGCCAGAGTGTCCACACCGTAATTGAATGCTTCTCCATGCAGCGACTTCCCTAAATAGGAGGAGATCAAGCATTCAATAGTGTGCGGCAAATTCCATGAGATGCAAAAACTACCTGAATTCTCAGCCATCCTGCAAAGAGAATGCATTTCCACCACTGAGTACCAACACTTACCCATTCCATCACTGCCTCACCGGCTATTGCTAAATGAAATACTAAATATCTCTGCTCTACGAATGCAGCACATTATACGTGACAGCACATTTCAAAAAGATATAAACATCACAACAGAGGGTATTGGTCAAAGTAGACAAGAGGACGGTCGACATGTCGGAAGGTCGACATGGGGTTTTACACTTTATCCCAAATGTCAACAGTGGACATTGAGAAGAAAAAGTGTGATAAAGTCACACTGAACCTCTGGTGCTTATATAAATGTGGTTTAGTGATTAAAAGAAGCTTCATGTGATATCAAGCAGCCAGCTTGAGAAAAACAAAACATTTAAAAAGAAAAAAATAAAGTTAATCACAGTGCTAACTTTTACACTTTGTTCCTCAGTCTCAGTAGATCCAATTCATCAATAATGATGCACAGAGTGTGTAGGCGGCGGGGAGCACAGTCCCAAGCGGAGATGCAGATTGCTGCTGCTTCACTGGGTCTCAATGACCGGAACCAAGGGGCGCTGACGCGTTTCGTCTTAGCAACAGAGACTTGCAAGATGCTAATCACTTATGCTTGCACAAGTTTAGATTTGCACAAATCTCTGCTGCCATTTCCAGTCATTTGCTTTTTCAAAACAGTTGGGACGCCAGCTGTATTTATAGCCATTTTCATGTTTTAATATGTAGATTTCTTTATTTGATTGATTTCTATGTACTTTATGCTCAATATAGGTTTTCAATAAAAAAAAAATATTGCAGAGTCATTATTGCTGAATTGGATCTACTGAGACTGAGGAATAAAGTGTAAATGCGGTGATTAACTTTTTTTCTTTAAACAGTTGACTTAGACAGTAAAAAAAAAAAAAAAAGAAGTGCACTGCTGTGGTCGCCATGCTTCAGGCACTATTTTGTTCTCCCTCCATACCCTAGTGGATGGTAGGGCATGAAATACCACCTGCCCGCATTAAAAAAAAAAAAAAAAAAGTGAAAAACACCATGTTGACCTTTTGACTGTCAGCATAATGCCCCTGTCGACCTTACCCCATATCGACCCAATGCATGTCGACCTTCCCCTGGTCACCCTAGTGACAGTATCCCAGAACAGCCAAGTGGTTATAAAAATATGAGGCTTTGTACTAATCATAACCGACTATAAGCTTTCTGCTACAGTATTCAATTTAAAGATACTTGTATATTCAATACATACGTATACACACACACACAACACAGTGGAGTCACATTATTATGACCACCAGCTAAGAGCAAGAGTAACTGCAGCGAGGTCAGTGGCTCAATGTGCTGGTAGGTTGGCACAGGTATCTGGAGATATGTTGACCGCAGTGAATCCAACATGTGCTGCTCAAGGGTGTGTGTATATATAAATTATATTCTATATGCACACATGCGCACACACACACACACACACACACACCTCTCTATCTATATCTATCTCTCTCTACATTTTTATACACATTCGTACATAAGTATACATAAAAAAAACACATTTTACTTTATTTTTTTTATTAACTCTGCAACTAGAACTTTTCATATTACCCTTATTATTGAACATATTCCCATGGTTTGATTATATATTTCTGCAGCCTCCTGGGCTTTTTTAGTCAGACACCAGAAAATGAAAATATTTTAGCCGACATGGCTGAAAATCACTATAATCATCTCACCAGCAAAAGTTTACTGATCTAATAAAACTCGGCTTATTTTCAGATCAACCGCCAACTACAATAGAAATGTGATATAAAAAAAAAAAAGTGAAAAACACCATGTTGACCTTTTGACTGTCAGCATAATGCCCCTGTCGACCTTACCCCATATCGACCCAATGCATGTCGACCTTCCCCTGGTCACCCTAGTGACAGTATCCCAGAACAGCCAAGTGGTTATAAAAATATGAGGCTTTGTACTAATCATAACCGACTGTAAGCTTTCTGCTACAGTATTCAATTTAAAGATTCTTGTATATTCAATACATACGTATATACACACACACACACACACACACACAACACAGTGGAGTCACATTATTATGACCACCAGCTAAGAGCGAGAGTAACTGCAGCGAGGTCAGTGGCTCAATGTGCTGGTAGGTTGGCACAGGTATCTGGAGATATGTTGACCGCAGTGAATCCAACATGTGCTGCTCAAGGGTGTGTGTATATATAAATTATATTCTATATGCACACATGCGCACACACACACACACACACACACCTCTCTATCTATATCTATCTCTACATTTTTATACACATTCGTACATAAGTATACATAAAAAAAACACATTTTACTTTATTTTTTTTTTTTATTAACTCTGCAACTAGAACTTTTCATATTACCCTTATTATTGAACATATTCCCATGGTTTGATTATATATTTCTGCAGCCTCCTGGGCTTTTTTAGTCAGACACCAGAAAATGAAAATATTTTAGCCGACATGGCTGAAAATCACTATAATCATCTCACCAGCAAAAGTTTACTGATCTAATAAAACTCGGATTATTTTCAGATCAACCGCCAACTACAATAAAAATGTGATATATTAAAAAAAAAAAAAGGAGTCCTTTATTTAAACAGAACTATAGTAATAACACATGTGCAAACATGTATTAGTAACAATTAAAATTACTATGGATACATCTTTTCTAATGAGGTACACAACAAAGAGCATCTAGGACCTTTGTGGTGTTCATAAATGATACCATTTATTATTTTCTAAGTGCTCCTGTAACCATGTTGAGCATACACTGTGTGACTGAATCCAATGCAGGGTAACACTTTATTGTGAGAATTATTAGGATTCAATTTCACAGTGGAATTTTGGTAGAAATCTGCAGTCATATTGCTTTTAAAAAGTACAATCATTTCAAGGGCAAACGCCAATATAATCAAAATGTTTATACTAATAAATAATAACTTAAATACACACACACTCACTACTGTGCAGACATTTTAGGCAGGTGTGGGAAAATGCTGCAAAGTGAGAATGGTTTCAAAAATAGAAGTGTTTATTTTGTATTTATTTTTAATTAACAAAAAATGCAAAGTGAATGAACAGTAGAGAAATCTAAAATCAAAATCAATATTTAGCGAGACCACCATTTGCCTTTTGAATCAATTCTTCCAGATACACTTGCACAGAGTTTTTAAAGGAATTAGGCAGGGTGGTTTTTCAAACATCTTTGAGAACTAACCACAAATCTTCCTTGGATGTACGCTTGCTCAAACCCTTCCGTCTGTCTCCAGGCAGACTCGTTGTGGAGATCAAAGCTCTGTGGGGGCCATATCATCACTCCCAGGACTCCTTGTTCTTCTTTACACTGAAGATAGTTCTTAAGGACATTGGCTGTATGTATGGGGTCATGTGATAAAGTCACACACCCAGCCATGTATTCTCCATTTGCAAACAATTGTGTTGCAAAACCGGCCATTCTGAAGAGCTCAGTGACTTCAAGCCTGGTACTGTGATAGGGTGCCATTGTTGCAATAACACAGTTCATGAAATTTCATCCCTCCTGGATGATACGGCTACTACGAAATTAGGCTTAAGGTTTAAGAAAGACTTTGTGTCCCACAATTACATTCTAGTAAATACTGCTATACACTTACTCTTAGAGCCAGATGTACCAAGCCTAAAAAAGTGATAAAAAGGAGAGTGATAAACAGCCAGCCAATCAGCTCCTACCTGCCCTGCTACTGGCTGGGTTTGAAAAATGACAGGTAGGAGCTAATTAGCTAGCTGTTTATCACTTTAATAAGCTTGATACATCTAGCCCTTAATATCTTCTTTACTTAGAACAGTCATAACTGATAAGTTGCTGTGAAGTGAATAGAGTGGCTGGGAACACGGACTGTTCTTACACTTCTGGCTTTCACTGCTGTCCTGGGTCCATAAGCAGAAAGTAGCAGTCATTTTTAGGGTAAGCATGTTGCATTAGCACAAGCCAATACTGAGGTGTTTAACCTGCCACATACCAGCAGTCAGGATTTGAAGTCTGCAAATTACAGTGTAATACCGGTTAGGTATTACCTCCACAATTACAATGTGCCATAAATAGTTTTTCCATTGCAGCAACACACATCTCGATCAGCTGTCACTTTAGTGTCCCACTTTTTAGTTTATTTTTGTTTATTAGAAATTGTTAGCAACTCAACAAACCCCATTGTGCAGTTGTCAAAACACTCCTAGAAATATTAGAACAGAAGGTCATTGTGCCTCAATCACGTCAGCTCTCGTGATAACTGGTCCAGCTTTCAAAATGGCTGCCTCTTCTGCAGGATGGTGGATGGCACATTTTACAAAAAGGAGGTGGCTTTGTAGAGTAAATAATACAAATAATACACTGTGTAGCGAAGAGGTGATCGGTTTACCTTTACTTGGCAAGTACGCTGTGATGTTCATGTTACAGAGGTCACTCTGACAGCACTCCACTGCCTGGTCAGGGGACGGAGGGGTCTTGCATGTCATCCTGCCTTGTTCATAGACTTGGAAGCAGCCTTTCTGGTACATCAGGACACCGTCGTTTATGCTGAGCGAGGAGAAGCACTGCTGTCCAAAGCAGTGGTTACCACTGCCGCAGGAGACCCCTTCACACACACATTTATATTGAACCGCGCTCACCTTTACCTCCTCATCTGCAATCAGAAGACCGACATTTAATACAATATCCTAAATCTGACATTGCCAATAAAGAACAAGATATGTATTTACTGAGGGACACGTTTTATTAATCTTAAATGGATCTAAATCTATGTTGCGTTGTATTCCAAGGTCTAAAACATACAACTACCAACATTTAAAACATGTATATTAAAAAAAATAGTCTTGGAATTAAGCCACCAAAACTTAAATTTAAAATAGTCAGAAATCAATGCAAAGCCACCTTTAGTAAATAAATCCATAATGATAATTTCCTGCATAGAGGTACATTATCTTTTATTAAACTGGTGCCAAAGGGGTTCTGCAGTGCCTAACAATACATAAATGAGGGGGGGGGGGGAATTAAATAACAAATCACAATACAAGTAGTGTCTTACGGGTTGATGCTACACAGTGCACCAATGAAGAAGTTGTCCATACCAACCAATCACAATACTACCTATCATTTTGTAGAATGTACTTAATAAATTCGCCCTTAAAAGAGAATGTTTCCATGAGTAAAGGCCCATAAACACTGGGCGACTGAACTGAAAGCAACTCCGTTTCGTCGAATGTGCTGCTTTCCGCTCAAAAGCCGCCCAGTGTGTACAAGCCAGCGATGAGCGGTGATGCGCTCTCCAGCATCATCGCTTGCCCAGCCTCTCATCTGCTGGTATTATTATAAGTAGCGGTAACTTGAAAAGGTCCAGCCAGACAAGCTCAGGGGGCTCCGTGGGACCAATAATTGTACAGTGCACCTGTACATCCCCCCCCCCAGTTTTGCATGCAACTGACACTCCGCAAGGTAGAACCCCTTATTACAGGCAGGACACGCAGTCTAGAGCCCCGGTCTCCATCTGCAGCATGCAGTGTTGCAGCAACATATGTTCTGAAAACATTACTAGAGTCTTTTGCTTGATGTGTTCCCACCATGCACATGGAGAGTTTTCAGTGTATGCCGCTTTGGGATGCAAGCAAGTAGCATTGATTGTTTTCGGGTGTTGCTCACTTTATAGGGGTATTCTGTTTTAATTGCATTCATTATCTCAGATAAAAATGCAGCCACAATGAAACGTCAGAGGTTTTTAGGTTTCATTAGTTTTCCATTGACCGAGTGCTGCCATCATTATCTTTGATAAAATATATAGATTGGTCTTATCTATTATTTGCATTGGACATACAAAGTTGATAGAAGGAAGAACCAGAAGTTTTAAATGATCTGGAGTCATTCACATGTTACTGATTATTACCACATCTACGCTCTCAAAACAAAACCAGTAGCGTGCCACTTCTATTCACAGAAGTATGCTGACATGTTTAAATGGCCCTTATTTTTTCCCAGACAAACTCAGGACAGACATAACATTACCAGCAGAGAGCAGTGCGTTGCCTCAGGGGAGGGAGAGACTGCTCGCTCACTAAGCAGAAGATTCCTTAGCTTATTATCAAGCGTGCTTTTTTTTTTTTTTTTTTAAAGCCCACCATACGCCACAGTATTGTGCATGATACAGAAGAATTTACTTTGAGGAATGTTAAAACATGAGGCCCAGATTTTAAGCGATTGCTATCCAAATTCTTCTCATATGTTATAGATGTATGCTATTCTGTAGGTTACCATTAAAATTGCAAGGACTGTAAAACAGGAAAAGGATGGGAGAAGGGATTATTTTACAAGCCGTAAGAGTGTGTTCAAGCTTGGCTGAGATCTCCTATATAACATGGGTGTGTTAGACATCAATGTTCTGACTAGTTTGTGAATAACAGGAAAGTTAATGATGTATCACTCGTGAGGATTTCACACTTTAGCTGCCAAAAACAGAAATTAAAAGCAGGGGAGCAACCCAAGTAAAAACTTCCAGGACCATGTGGATGGCCACAGTGCAACAGTGGATAGCATTGTTGACTTGCAAGAGATTTTCTTTGCAGACACAGATTTTTCTCTCCAATCAAAAGCATAGTGAATGGTTAGCATTACTGCCTCACAGAACTGAGGTCATGTGTTCGATTCCCACCATGGCCCTGTGTGGATTTTGTATATTCTTCCCGTACTTGCGTGGGTTTCATCCAGGTACTCAGATTACCCACAATCCAAAAATATACTGGTAGGTCAATTGGCTTCCAAAACTAACCCTAGACCAGGGCTGGGCAACACCGGCCCTCCAGATGTTGATGAACTACACATCCCAGCATGCCTTGCAACAGTTTCAGCATGGCCACATAGCAAAACTAATGCAAAGCATCCTGGGATGTGTAGTTCATTAACATCTGGAGGGCCGGTGTTGCCCAGCCCTGCCCTAGACTGTCTGTGTGCGTGTACAGGTGGTAGGGAATATAGATTGTAAGCTCCACTGGAGCAGGGACTAAATGTGAATGTTAGACTATACTGTTTAAAGCGCTGCGGAATAGGTGTGCGGTATATAAGAAACCGAATAGATTCGTTGGAGGCCTTCTAACCGATCACCATGGTAAATCCACTTCGGAGGATGAAAAGAGATTTTATAGATCAGCTGGGACATGGCCTGATTTTTCAGATTGCACAGCCCTGGGTAAACTAGATTGAGGCGCAAAAATCTCATTATATATATATATACACACACACACACACACACACACGGTAGTTAAATTACATGACACACAAAAACACAGGAACCCCACCATTCAGCTACTTACCTTCCATACTTGGAGACGAAAAGGCTATCATCATAAGTAAGGGAAGAATCATACCACCATCTATCATTGTGCAGCTGTAGGAAAAGAAATTAGGATGTTAATTAGTATATTCATATATTCCATTACCAATTTTATTTATGTGCACTACTATACTGTCATTTTTAACATACATAATTATATACAATTGTAGGCTTACTGCCCAGCAGATGCTTGCCTTAGCAACTCCAAAGAAAACAAAAAAACTGTTTCTAACAACTGGGAATAAATAATTTCTGTGATAAACAAAACTTTTGAAGGACTTTAAACATTTGTAATTAAAGTTTTATAGGTTTGAATTCCTGCATTCCAGAACATATGTTATAGCAGATGCAGTAAGTGTTTTCTGCTGGGTTCTTTAAGTCTCGATAAAGGGCAGCACGGAAGGTGTAATGGTTAGCATTACTGCCCCGCAGTACTGAGGTCATGGGTCAGACTACAACTATGGCCCAAACTGTGCAGAGTTTGTATACTCTGTATACCGAGTACTCTGGTTTCCTCCCACAATCCAAAAATATACTGGTAGGATAATGGACTCCCAACAAAATGAACCCTAGTGTGAATGTGTGAATGTATGTGTGTGTGTGTGTGTGTGTACACATGTGGTAGCGAATATAGATTGTAAGCTCCACAGGGGCAGGAACTAATGTTTATGTTCAAAATAGTCTCTATATTGTGCACACATATTCTGCAGCTCTTTACAAACAACTGTTAATAAATTTAGGGCCATAACATATATTAATAAAATGTAATTTTGTGAATTCTGTCATACATAGTAGATGGAAGGCCAGTCCAAATTGAATTACCACCCAATTTGATCATACATTTTATTTTAGCAAGACAGTACAATGAAGGTCAATTGGGGTCAATATATCTAGCCTGTATTTGGACAATTTCCAATCTGGCAAATGGAGAATTGGAGAAATCCAACATATTGGATGTGCCCAACTCACAGATAAAGAAGAAAAAAAATGGTCAGAAGTTAGGGATTTGAGTCTCCTCTTCATCGATGTTTTCCAATCGAAATCACAGATATGCAGGTTTGGGGATGTCAAAGTATCGCAATTGAGAAACCAAATATAAAAAATATCCATTATTTCAAAATGTTACATGAAAAATACACACACACACACACACACACACACACACACACACACACACTATAGATCTAGTTCATGCGTCATTGCTCAAGGCTGTGACAGATCTCCATTCCAAAAACACCACACGCACTATGAGCCAATACAGGGGACATTGCTTAGTAACACTCCTACATGAATTGAATCAAGAAGCTGATCTAAACAAATAAAAAAAAAAAAACATTGTAATTACATTGTTAAAGCTGTGTGTATCTCTTATACTACTTTCAGACCGCAAATGCCGTGTCGCACACGGGATTATGACACGGGTCCCATCCCCAGAGCAACACGGCAATGCGGTCTGAAAGTTCCGACACCGACACGGCATATTGCCGAGTCGGTGATGTCACATGGGGCGGCGGCGCATCATCGGGTGCTCGGGAGGAGGCAATATTTGGAGCTGACAGTGCTGCCTCCTCCATACTGTGAACGGGACACGGGTCGCTCGACCCAGGCACCCGTTCACACTGCACTTGACACGGGTCATAGCCGTGCTCAACCCTGGTCATTACCAGGGTTGAACACCCGTGTTGCTCGACCCGTGGTGGCCTTTTCAGACCGCACCGTGACCCGTGTTTAGGCCCTGCGAACACGGCAATAAGCCGTGTTCGGAGTGCGGTCTGAAAGCAGTATTACTGTAACAGACACACAGAAATTGTCCAAAATCATTCACACTAGCTACATATTGGATCCTATGTGTAAATATAAAACATTTAATGGCACATAGGACCCAATGGTCATCGGTTATGTACTGAGCAAGAATGGAGGCTCGAATTCTTTACCTTTAGAGCAGTCAAGTTCTGTAACTCATTGCCAGTGGGGGAGGTTACAGTAACTACTGTTAATGAATTGAAATCAAAATTGGATACATGTTTGGCCACTAAGGGAATCCTATAGATATGACACTCAAGTCAGTAGTTACAAATCCGATAGGTTGAACTCTGTGGACTAAAGTCTTTTTTGAGCCTTAATTACTATGTTACTATGTATCATGTTCATCCATAATAGACAGTATTCAATAGCTATTCAGACTGGGACATGCAGTTGCAGTGGCCCAAGCTTGGATAATCATTAATTAGTAAGAGCACGGTCTAGGCCCCTTAATAAATATACACAGTAAATACTGGTAGCGCATTCATGATAACATACTGAGGTCCTAATTCAGCTGTATTCGCTTCTGCGATCTGCAATGCAGTTCCAGATATTTGGAAACGCAGGATGGTTCCAGTGATCGATTAGCAAAACTAGGATTGCTTCTGCATCGCAGTGTAATGCATTGGTAAATGCAGGCAGGGAGAGGTATGCGCATCCTCCTGCATTTACATTGCTTAAGGATTCGATACGCTGATCCTTAATTAAAGAACAGGATTTTCTACAGTGCATTGGCATAACAGCAGTGTTTTACAACTGCTAATAGATTTTGCTGTAGGCTATCCTATTAGCACCAATAAACAGTGTTATTGGGTATTATGCTTTGCGTGCCAATAAGCAACTGCCAGGACCTGCAATAAAACATGGGGACTGATCCTCGATCCCATGTGTTTTTGCCCGGTCATGGGTCTATTTTCTAATTGGATACCATGATAAAATGACAACAGTCATTAATAACAATATCTGACTGTTTATGGTCTGAAACGGAATTGGGGCTAATAGGATAGAGCCCATTATAGTTCTGTGCAGTACATTGTAATATAATTCAAGTGCAGTCTGGAACCTGATGCCTAGAGAAGGGAGTTGGTTAACCAAGTAATGGGGCCCACTGGAGGAGGTGTTCCCTGTATTCCCGTTGGTCAGTCCAACACTCTGTGGGTGGAGCTCTAGTAGAATACATTTACATAGCCAATTGTGACAAGAGAAAAATAAATTATCTTGTGAGAAAGGGGTTGTGGTTAATTATCCACCAGATGATCTCTGGATTAGAGATGTGTCGTTCGTGAACGAACCGGATCTTTTGACCGGATCCCATTCACGGACGAATGAGCCGCCGATCCCAAAAAGGTGATCCGTTTCAGTTTACAATGCATTTTTCCTGATCTCAGTGCTGCCACCTGTGGCAGCGGAGATGTACTACCTCCGTAGACTGAGTACAGTGCTGTGACTACCAGTGATAGAAAGATTAGCTGCTGCTGCCAGGGATGGCCATCGGTGCAGACGCCATCGATGGCGATTCTGCACCCAGCCATCGATCAGTGTTTTTACTCGGTCATGTATATTACACCCCCCCCCCCCCTTTTTTTTTTTTTAAAGCGCGCCGAGGATTTATCTAAAAGATACGTATCTTTTCACTGAGAGATCCGTCGGTCCCCGGCGCAGCTCAATGATCCGTTTTGCCCATCTCTACTCTGGATAATTTTATAGTTTATGTCCAGCATTAGAGACATTAATGAATATCATAAAACTTGTACTATCAATTCCGCTCATAAGTCTCTCTTTCTAAAAGAAACTAAAAATTTAGATTACTTACACAACAGCAATTTCTATCAGAGACATGTGGTCTGCTGGCTTTAGAATATAACCAGTAACATTACATTTAGTGACTTACTGGACAAAATACACAGGTCCCACAATTATATAGTTTAGTCAGAAGTTAGCGGTAATAAGAAAGGTTAATGAAACCGGTAGTTCGCTAGCTGTTTTTAAATTACAAGTCGCAACATGCACTGATTCAGCAGCACCTAACAAGCCACAGACTTCCTAAACTAGTATATTACATGGAATACACTTACAACTGTGAATTACAATTCAGAGGCATCCAATGCTATAATTCAGTTCTCCAGCCTGTGAGTGCCTAATAGGGCCTAGACATGTTGCATTTTTGCCTATTTTCTAAGCGATCTGACTAGATATAGTTTAGAGCGCAGATGATGCCTGGTCCTGAACGACGGCATGCTGCCATTGCCAGACTAGGTAGATACCGCATCCAGTGTAAACCTAGTCAGATCGCCAAGTTCAGTACCCGTTACTGGTGCACTGCATGTGCTCCAGCGATCTGTGGTAACTGCAACATTTAACACAGGGTTGAAGTCGCCCCGTGTGTAGGCCCCATTAGTCCTTATATGTTTTTGTTAAGTAAACGATTGAGTATACAGTATATAGGAACAAAAACTGCTGTAAATCATATTGAAGCATCAATTCCATTAATACAGAAAAACTAAAATACATTGGTACAGTATTTACATTCTATTTTATTTGCCTGTTTCTTTAAGTTGCTATTAAAGATTTACAATTCTGTAGGTCATGAACTACTATGGAAACCACAGTCGCATGATGTAGAGAAGCTATGGGACATTCTCCAAAATATGTTTTATTGAGCCTCATGTATCAACATTGTTACAAACATCAGAATTAGATATATAACAGTATTTTATGAGGATCAATTCACAATTTTCAAAATTTTCCAAAAATAGTTAACATATAATATAGGTAAGGGAAAAAAAGTGGTACAGAGAACATGGCATGGCAACTTCGGTAGTGGTAAAACAATAAATTGAGCAATGATTGCCAAGAATAATTAGTAAAGCCTTAGCATTCAGATAAAAATGCAAGCCACAAAAATACTAATTCGATAGTACCTAATAGATATCAACTTCGAGATATCCAAATAACTAACTAAACAAATAACAGCCCGTCTTTAGCACCAGGCCATCCACGGACCGATCCAGCCATCCAGCAGAGGATACAAGCTATGGGATATTCTAATGAACTCAGAGCTGTGTATGAGTTAAAGCCTCCCACTCTGCCAGTGAATGACAGACACTTGTTTAAAAAAAAAAAAAAGGAAATTTGTAGAACAGTTTATGAATTTAACTAATTTGAACTTAAACAGTTATTTCATTTGCCATTTCCTGAGGAGGGGATGTCCATTTTGGACCGACACTATACCACTTGTGTATTTTAAAACAAACTTGATAGAAAAATAGTGTTGGATCGAAACCTATGAAAAAAAAAGGATTATCCTTCCCCCAAAGTTGTAGTTATGCTGAAATCGAATTCTTTTTCCAGAATCAGTTAACCTGGACAGAGACAGTGAACAAATGAACGGTTTGTTCGTGGGTTTCTTTGTAGAGAGTTTGGCACATGTTACAAAGAGGCTCTTTTTTGTGCAGCAGACGTAAACACTCACAGACAGACCACACTTCCAGTGAAGATGACAAAGACTCAGGCTGTACTTAATCTCATGGCACTAAAGTATGTTTCCATAGACAAAACATAACATCCCTCGTCTGCCTAATATAAAGGATTCCTCTCTCTCACACTGTCCTGCAGACTTCTCTGGTTACAAAGATGTCCGACAGCATTTACGATGATGGAAAACTACTATTCTTGCTGCTGCTGCATATTAGTAATAGGCAATTGCCTAGCAAGTTTTTTTAGCAGCCCTTTATAAAGATGAATCAAGCGCTCATACATAAATAAGCAGCTAGTGACATACACAAGTACTTTCTTACATCTGAATAGATCTGGCCAAAAGCTTTTACTTTGGAGGAAGCCATTTTCCTACGGTATGCACACCACGAGGTCTATCTGGGTAGTTACCGCATGGTCTTTGAAATTGGGAGCGGTTATTTTACACAAAGGATATGTATTATGTGTATTATGTGGAATTGGTTGGAGTCAGGGTCTTTTGCCTTCCCATCCTCAATATTGTTCATTCTAGCACCCTGCATCTATCAAAACCCATGCAGTTTCTCTTTCCTGCCTGGGGTGTGGTGCTTTTAGCATAGGCCCAGTCTGCATATCAATGCTGAAATACAGACCACACTGTGCTAAGGCAGCCCTGCAGAGAGTGACCCCCTACAACTTTCAAGACCCATGCAGTTCCTCTTCCCCATCCGGAATGCAAGAATGAACACTACTCAAATGTGTAGCGCTCTTCACATTTTGCCATAAATTTTTAAAAATAGACTTGAACCAATTAGGTCCATTATCGTCCTTTTTGTACCTCAGCCAACCAATAAACTCATGCTTAAATACTTAATTTTCATCTCACTCACAAATGTATATTGTTCACTGCATATGACTGGATTTTGTTTGAAACCATCAAGCCAAAATTAGAATTGTGAACGTGCTATGGATCAAGGATTTTGTGTGGGAGAAAAAAAAAAAAAAAACATGCTTTAACAGCTAACAATACAATAAACAAGAATGTAAAAATATAACACTACCACCAACTATTCAAATGTGAAATTGGGAGAAGCAACAGTTTTTGTGTTTAGACCCTTACTAGATGGCTGGCTCCCAACATTAGCAATTCAATTGGTATGCTTTTCTTGCGTGATCACCACCATGCTGACATTTCTGCTCACAGCCTCCTGAGCTGGTGATCAGAAATGTGTGAAGTGACCTTTTCACACTGCGAGCTTTATTTTAGTTGGATGCTTAGAAAAACTGATTGGCTCCCAATCGGAACAAAAAAATAAATAAAAATCAATAGCTTTTATGAATTCCCATTACTTTAGTGGCCCAAAGAAAACATTTCAAATCGCACCCTCCCTTGGGGGGGGGGGGGGGGTAGGTATTATTTATTATATACAGTTTCTTATAAAGCGCAGCATATTCCGTTGCACTTTACAATTGGAGACAATCCCGGGTCACGACGACTGTCGGTACGTCCCGACAGCAGAGACCCTGCGCCATTTTCATTTTGCTCTACCGCAAATTGCCAAGCAGGATTCAATGCCCCAACTGCTAATCGGCAAAAAGGGGACATTTCCCCATAAATGACCATGGATGGTCGAGATTCGGTCGTGATTGCGGCAAAACGGGCCAACATCTTTTCAAGATGGGCCCGTTCTGTCGATCTGCCTCTTCGAGGCTGTCGGAAAAGACAATATTACATAGGCGCCGGCTGCTATTTCCCTCGTCAGGAATAGCAGCAGAGATTGAATACCCCCCTTAGTGTTTAAAACTAGTTACTCATGCCCCTAGATTCTTACTACATATTAAAAATAAATAAAATCATCATTAACGTATTACAGACTGAAGGCAACATTATACACAACGGAAGCAAAACAAGGTAGTCAAATGTTCAGCCAAAGTAAAAGTCAGCCAAGAACCTGTGGGCAGAGACAAGCAAGTGGCTTCTGCTTTGGCTACAATGACCAATCCAATTCACTCTATTTAGTCATAACAAGAACAAATTGTACTGAAAAAAGGGGGTACTTATTACCTAGCACGGCGCCCGTCGCAGGTGCGATGGACTCGACAGACGCAACTTCAGGGCTATTTTTAGCCTTTTCCCCGACAATTAAAAAAATCGCGTCCATCGCATGCCTTAAGTTAAGGCATGCGATTCGACCGACGCGATTTTACATAGGGAACAATGTTATATGGGCCAATGGACCGGATTTTTCATTGTATAGCCACCCTTATGGATATTTGACATGACAAATGCCCCCCCCCCCCCCCATTGTTAACGCCACCCCACGATGAATGCCAACCCGAAGCGTGGCGAGTGCAGCGTGCCCGCGAGGGGCGGTGGTACGCGTCCTCCGACCTTTTCATACCCCCACTATCCACATCGGCGTGGAGTTGATTTTATAGTGTGGCGAGCGCAGCGAGCCACCAAGCGCGAAGCGTGGCGAGCGCAGCGTGCCCCGCGAGGGGACGCGTAATACCTGTGAAGTAATGCGCGTCCCCTCGCCACACTATATAAAATCAACTCTACGCCGACGTGGATAGTGGGGGTATGAAAAGGTCGGAGGACGCGTACCGCTGCGCTCGCCACGCTTCGGGTTGGCGTTGATCGTGGGGTCGCGTTAACAATGGGGGGGGGAGCATTTGACCCATCAGGGTTGGGAAACAATAAAAATTGGGGTCTGGGGGCCATTTCACATTGATTCCAATGTAAAAATTGCATTGGGTGCATGCGATTGACGCAAATTTTTTGGACCCGATGGATACAATCTTGATCGCAGACGCCGTGCTAGAAAATAAGTACCAAAAAGGGTACTGCTTTCCTAGCGCGGCGCCCGTCGGGTCCCATCGCATACCATAACTTAAGGTATGTGATTGGACCCGATCAGATCCGACCGACCCGATTTTCGGGGTTTAAAGACATTCCTGTACAATTTAAAAATCGTCAATGGCATGCAATGCGATGCGACGTGACGCGGAATACATGTGAAGTAATGCGTGTGCGCTCGCCACAATATATAGAATCAACTCCAAGCCGACGTGGACAGTGGGGGTATGAAAAGGTCGGAGGACGCGTACCGCCGCCCCTTGCCACGCTTCGGGTGGGCGTTGATCATGGCGTTAACAATGGGGGGCATTTGACATAGTAATTACCCATCTGGGTGGGTATACAATTAAAAAAATCGGGTCGGGGGGGGCATTTAACATTGTAATCAGCCATCGAGGTGGCTGTACAATTAAAAATCGGGTCGAATCAGTCGCATGCGATGCAACCGATATTTCCAACCCGATGACATACAATTTACATCGGTGGCGCCGTGCTAGGAAACAAGTACCGAAAAAAGAAAAGTATTCAAAAGCTAAAATCTATTTCACTTCTATGAATGGGATTTCATGTTAGTGGTGATGTCGGAATGTCAACTACTGGTCGTGTAACCATTCTGAAGCTTAGGCCAATTGCGCGGATTTGGATTTTAGTTATTCTATTGCCAAGGCTGATCAGAGACCCAAGAAAGGGGGTAAAACAAAATGGATAGATATAGCAAGGGAACCCATTTCCAAAAACTCAACTGCAAACTGAACATAGTAACAGCTTGTAGTAAGTTAGCAAATACTGTAGACACATATAAACCTATTACCCTCAATAGTGTCTTCTAGCGCCCTATGTACGATATGTAATATCCATTCTAATATATGATAAAATAGAATAAAAGAAAGAAACGCTTGTAGCTTCTGATTTTCTGCAATGATACTCCGTTTATTTTGATCAACACCCTAGGGTGTTGATCAAAGCGCAATAGAAGCGCAATTTTAGAGATATTGTTGTGTATCACATATAAACCTATGACTGTAGTTTAGTTCTTTTATGATAGAACCAATAAGCATCACCTCCCGGGATATTGGATATCCCGGGAGGTAAAATACAACAGTAGCTGAAAAGTAACGTAGCTTATCACATGGTTTCAAAAAGTTTTACACAAACATAATTAAAGTTAATCAGATTTTAATTCTGGGTTGCAATAAAGGATTAAACAAGAAAATACAAATCAATTTTCCCCACAAGCACTGCTATTCTAGGCGTATACCAAATGGCTCAGATCACTGAAGCTCTGCCAAGGAAGCTCTAAGTGATGTCTGCATCTGTAGACGGACTCCATTTTCCTCAAGCCCTGCTGTAATTCAGTGAGGTAGAAATAAACTTGAATCAGTTTAACATGCAAACAAAATGCTGATGTCTGTTCTTATAACTGCCATCCTACTTTACAGATCAGTGCAATTTTTATTTATTTTTTACATTTCAAAGAAGAACTGGCCATACATCACAAAGACATTGCATTGCAATCCATTTTACAATCCATTGAGATTGTGTGCACACAACTTCTGGCCCTGGGAGATTGGAGGATTGGTCCTCTGATCTGACGTGCTGCACGTCAGATCAGTTGGGATTGGGAGCAGATTGTAAGGCCCCCCATACACTAGGGCGACTTGTCCTTAGGACAAGTCGCCCCCGACTTCCCCCTGAGCTTCCCCGGCTGCTCCCCGGGGGAGCTTGATTAGATTGGCACTTGATGTGCCATTTTTTACATGTGATAAATCGTCTCGATTTATCACATGTAAAAAACCCGGGGAGCAGGGGGGGGGGGCTACAGAGCAGGGCTGCTGGTGGGAGCAGGGGGGGCTGGGGACGCTGCGGGGGACACAGGCGGCAGAGCCGGGCAGAGGGAGCCGGGAGCTGTCAGTGCTAGAAAAAAAAGCCTATACAATGAATGGGCAGCCTGTGATTGGCTGAGCGCTCTCTCAGCCAATTGCTGACTGGCTGAGAGAGCGCTCAGCCAATCACAGGCCACCCATTCATTGTATGGGCTTTTTTTTTTTATTCAGTACTGACAGCTCCCGGCTCTATGCCACCTGTGTCCCCTGCAGCGTCCCCAGCCCCCCCTGCTCCCTCCACTGCCACGCCACTAGGTCCCAAGTCGGGTGGTCGGACGTGCAGCAGGTCCGACCACCCGACGCAGATCCGATGCGCACGGGACCGCGCATCGGATCTGAGGGGTCATCAAAACTAGCCGATTTTGGTCCGATTTCGGCCAGATCCGACTGATCTGGCCGAAATCTGACCAAAATCGGCTAGTGTATGGGGGCCTTAAGTGCTTTTAAGCACATGCAAGCTGTCTTTAGATGGCTCATACAATCAGTCATGTGACACTCCCTCCCTGACTAGCAGAGATGAGAAGTGCAGCACGCGGCGTGAAGATGCCGGGAGCCGCAGAAGTTTCCAGTGGCAGATGGGCGGGCGGCTGAAGAGAGCGGTGGACGTCCTTTTGCACAATTCTGTCACTACTTGGAAAACAGTTTTCAGAGGGTTGCTGCATTCAGGCTATTTAATAATGGCATAACACATCAGATGTGAGCAGATTGGTAGTTGCTGGCAACCTGTAAATTTAAGAAAAAAAATGGATTTTTGGTACTCTTATCCTTTTGATCCTAGTAGGCCAGCCCCCTATTTAAATGAAGCTTCAATCATACAGCAGATTTATGGTATGACAGATTGTGAGTACATTGTGTGTCAAAAAAACACCAAGTATTATAAGGGAGCTGAAGGGAAATTGGGCCAGGTTTAATCAGGTTCTCTGTCCACCTCTACACACTAATTACCATTTCAGTATTTATAAAGGTTCGGACATGTAATTACATCACCCCGCTGGAGAGAGAGACAGTGCAAGTAGAAGGGCCAGACTAACAATGGGGTGGAGGGTGCTAAAGCTCCAGGACTCTGCGTAAAAAAGCAGTCATTATACAGTCATTATGACCAAGGTGGACACAGAAGGCCACAATCATAAAACTGCAAAGTTCTGCAACTTTCAATTTATATTTTGTTTTACCACAATCTTTCTGGGTCCAGGGAGGCAGTGGAGTTTAAAGCCCATGTGGCATTCAACCCAGCAGTGGCAAGTAGATGCCCCAGTAGATCTCACCTATTTGTGGGATGTATTAGCAAGTAGCCCATCAATAGATTAGCTCTGCATTAATTCATGCAGGTTACACAGGTTTTCTAACATGGTCCCTAGTAGACTGTTCTAAGATGACAATAGGAGAGCTCCATGACCGAAAAAAAAAAAAAAAAAAGATTCTCTGTTCAAGATTCAACAAAAGTCAGTCCAATAAAACGGATATCAATAAGCTAAATGGAGCAGCATAAAATAAATAGGGTCTGTATAAATCCACTGGGATAGGACAATTTTCTTTGAAGCTGATGCTATAAGAGCCAATAATAATTTAATTACTTTAGGTAACGTGGATGAAGTTAAAAGAACATGCTGGTTCCAGAACATCCTAAACAAAAAAAATCAGTTGTTTTGGTTTTAAACATAGCATGTCACAATGCCCCGACACGGGACAAAATAAACAGGTCCATACTTCTATTCCTTCTTTTACAAGACGACAAGTACGGGATGGGCCATGTTACAAATAAAGACCAAAAAGTGGAAAAGAAAGAAAACCATAGTAATAATGCACCACATTTAAATTCAATAAAATAGCAAAGCTTATAATAACCTTCACATACTGTAGGTGCAGTTTGCTGGACCCCTGGTAATATTTACACTGGGAGATTTATAAAAATGGAGTTTGAAGCTGATTAGCTGGTACTTCAGCCTTCTCCAAACTTTGTAAATATCGCCCACATTCTTTCTGCTTGGACCTAACACATCAGGCAGAGACCGTCAAAGCTTTCTGCTCAGTCATGGAATGAAAACAATAAGTATTGGTCAGTGTTGCATTGACTTTTTAGGTTTTTTTCCATGCGTTAGTAGCTTGCAGTTTAAGCCTTTAAAGTGCAATTTCCTGTGGTTCCAGATAATAAAAACACAGAGACATCCCTGTGGTGACCTATATGGGACTGGAATTCTCAAAGCATTTTTATAAATTCCAATAACACCCCACCATTAAAAGAAAACAAACCCTAATAGACAGCTAAAACCATATAAAAGTAGAGCTGTCTACAAACAGTTATGCCAGTAAGAAGTTGCTGCATGACCAGTACTGAAACCTTTCCAAAGATGGTGTTTTAGCGGCAGCCAATTTAAAGAACCGGCAATGTCAACATTCCAAAACGGAGGCCCGGTAAAAGTTTTCCCCCGCCTTGTGATTTTCCACTGAAATCATCTCCCACGTCAGACAAATTGAATGATAAGCTCAGAAGCTGCTTTCTTTCCTTCTCAGACTATTTCACCAATTTCCCCAGTGACGTCGGTCTCCTGACTTTAGATTAGACTGCTCTGGGTGCTAGATAACAGTCACAAAAGGCCTGCTGTTTTAATGGAAGTCTTTGGCACTGTAAAAGAGAAGGCGGAAGACCAGAAATAAAGAAGATGAAATAGAAGCAGTAGCACTTCGTTTTCTCACCTGGAAGGATCACACATATTTGTGGTTTAACCCGACATCTGTGGCTCTCTCTAACAAAACTACACCCTGTAATAGAATAAATCATTGCTAACTCCCACGGCTGTACCTCTGCATGGGATTACATATCAGACTATTGTCTTGGCTTTTATTTTTGTCTCCGGTAAATACAAACAAAAAGGACTGACTTGAACAGGTCTAGGATGTGCTGGGAATACAGCCGCGAGTCACGTGCTTGTGTGGTTTTAAAAAAAAAAAAACCATTAGGCAGAAAGAGCACATCATTATATGAAATATATCTGGAAAGAGTAGGCGGCTCTGTTTTTACATGCTGTACATCTACAGAGACAAAAAAAAAGCCTACAGCACCATCATGAACTTAAAGTGTATAGTAATATAGTCCTTGACTTTAAAAATAATTAAAAAAAGCTAATTCCTTGTTTTAAAAACAATGTACGTTTTACCTTGACGATCATGAAGCATTTAAGCTGCCCATAGACGGTCCATTACTGGACCGTCCGTTCTGTACTATGAGATGTGCGCTCCCGCGCATCTCATCGTACAGTACAAAAAGTATGTGCTGCACATATTTTGTACTAGCTAGCTGTTCATCACATCGCATTGCATGCACAAGGCATACAATTTGATGTGTACTATTTAAGTCCCGAACGGATCCGTTAAACGGACCGTGTATGGGCAGCTAAACTTTAGGTGTCCATAAACTTATCTGATTTGGGATGATTTCACCCGATCCCAACGAAACAGTCAGAGAAATCGGGCCAAATGGGATGCGTGTGATGAATCTTTGGGGTCCAATGTGTGGTCCTGTGCGTTTCTGCTGCCTGTCTGACCTCAGACTTAACCCCCCTCCCTGTGGCGAGGAGCGGGGTCACATGATACATTGCATGTGATCCTGCCGCCCCGGGAATGTCCCTGGTGGCTCAGAAGAGTTGGGTGCTGTGATACATCGCAGTAGTGTATGGGCACCTTCAGGACATTTAAGGTCACCTTTGAAGAGTAAAGAAAATCGCATTGCTTCCATAATATTTACAAATTCTATAAACGCATAATCATTAATTCCTGCATTTCAAACAGCATTTATAGAAAAAACAAGTTAGAATAAGGCAAAAGAAAATGATGAGATCACCATTTTGGTAGAGGTACTGTGTATTTAAGTTGATTTTGAGGTTCTTTATGATGAATATGGAATACAGGGTACAACACGTAATAAATGTGGGAATTCATTATTTGAATATTAACAGTTTCTTATATAACGTAACAAATACGATAAAAAAGGGGCAGACTTGATTGGCCAAATGGTTCTTATCTGCCGTCAAATTCTATGCAAAACCTTTTTTTGCTTTCACAGTACAGTAGTAACTTGTAGTGTATTACTATACTATGCATATGCCATATTTTATGTATTTTTTCAGTTGTACCTGTTCAGGGATTCAAAGGTAACCCTACGCATTTCGTCCTATGTGAACTTGAGAGGTATATCCTCCTTGTGCAGCAAAAGAAAAAGGTGCTCAATGGACTTGTAATCTGGTGATCAATTTAATGTGCAGGAGAAGAGAACTGTTTGGGTCAACCACATTGATTGTCCAGAGTTAGTTGTGTAACAAAGCAGTGATCCCAGGACTTTAAATCTGGGGTCCATAAAATATCACTTATGCAGTCTGCATGCTTTCTATAGTAGTGGTGCCAGCAGGATTTTTCACCACTTGAGATATGGGAAACCATTTCATTTACTTTAGATGTATATAATAATTAGCCAAATGAAAAACACAACTGACAAGTCAACAAAGTTTTATGTTTGAACTTTCTGTGAACATGCCATGCCCGTCATTATGGACCACGTAGATTGCAACCCCTAATGTGTTCCGAATCAATATTTTAGTTTCCTCCTGAAATAAAATAGGATAGCTTCAAAACCAACGGAAAACAAAGCCGCCTTGCGTCATTCCTTTTATTTTTAGGCCTAGGGAGGACAGAACTTTAGGTACTTGTTTCCTAGAACGGCCACAATCGTGAGTGATCGTGGCTCTTAATTAAGGGACACGATCCTCACGATGTGGCCGATTTTTTACACTTTTTTCACTTTGATTGACAGAAATCGGGTCAATCGGTCGGTCGCGACCAATTAAAATCGGCCGCGATGCGACCGACCGATTGACCCGATTTTTCCATAGACTTCAATGTAAAAAAATCTTTTAACATTGAAATCGGGAGGATCTTGTCGGTCTTGTGCCATTATAATGGCACAAGATGAGATGGACTTGATTAAGTCCATCTCACATAGGGAAAAATGTTAAAAAAGGTGAAATGGGCCAATATGACCCATTTCACATTTTTTATGTGCCCGCCATGACCCCACGATAGACGTCAACCCGAAGCGTGGCGAGCGCAGCGAGCCCGCGAGGGGCGGCGGTGCGCGTCCTCCGACCTTTTCATTCCCCTACTATCCACTAGGGCGTGGAGTGAGAATAGAATAGTGTGGCGAGCGCAGCGAGCCACCGAGCCCGAAGCGTGGCGAGCGCAGCGAGCCCCGCGAGGGGACGCGTATACCTGTGAAGTTAGACGCGTCCCCTCGCGGGGCTCGCTGCGCTCGCCACGCTTCGGGCTCGGTGGCTCGCTGCGCTCGCCACACTATTCTATTCTTACTCCACGCCCTAGTGGATAGTAGGGGAATGAAAAGGTCGGAGGACGCGCACCGCCGCCCCTCGCGGGCTCGCTGCGCTCGCCACGCTTCGGGTTGACGTCTATCGTGGGGTCTAGCCCACTTAGTAACATTTGTGGGGGCAATTGAAAATAATCAGGTGAAAAAAAAAAAAAATCGGGTGAAAAATCGGTCGATCGGATCGGTCGCATCGTATGCGACCAAATCGCATGCGATGCGATCGATCCGATTTTTTATCTTACGACCACAACGATCTAAATCGTTGTGGCCGTTCTAGGAAACAAGTACCGAAGGTTTTTATCTAAAAATATCAAATAGATTTATAAGTATTTATACCTCAGATGGCATAATGCACTCAAACCTGTCCTCCGTTAACGAATCGATACTGTGACTATCAGCATTAACACACAAGATATACCGGATATGTAGACCGGGAACATTTCATATTTTCTACATGTTAAAGACCGCATAGAACATTCTTCCTATCTGCATCCTGAAAGTAAAGTCTAGATATTTGGACAACGTCCATCTTTAATTGCTATTAATACATCCCAGTTCAGGAATCCACAGTTTACGGACTGTTCCCAGAGCTCCGTAAATGAATGCTTATAATACAAACATTTTCCGAATGAATACTGAAAACTACAGCATCAAATTAATCGTTCATGGGTTAGATTCCCACCACGGCCGTAACTGTGCAGAGTTTGTATATTCTCCCTGTGCTTGCGTGGGTTTACTCCGGGTACTACGGTTTCCTCCCACCGTCCAAAAATATACTGGTAGGCGAATTGGCTCCCTACAAAAATTACCCCTAGAATGTCTGTATGTGCGTGTACATGTGGTAGGGAATATAGATTGTAAGCTCCACTGGGGCAGGGACTGATGTGAATGTTAAATATTCTCTGTAAAGCGCTATATAAGAAACTGGTAATAAATGAAAACAAATGACACAAGTGTAGACATTCACAGGCGTTTACACAATAGCAATACGGAGCAAGGTGGGGGTGTTTATATTTACTGTATTTCAGCAAAATTACAGGATGCTTTACACAAACATTCTGAATAACCAGAAACCGATCTAAATTTCACTAGCAAAAGGATGTACCCCAACTAAATATTACACAAGAAACGCACACTCCAACTGCAACCTGGGTTAATTTTCCTTTCAGCCTAAAGCCCATTAAAACAGCATGACTACCGACTGCTTAGATCATATCAAGATGAATCGTATCTATAAACGTTTGTTTTTTCCCCGTCTTTGTAACAGGCGCCTGGGTCAATGTGTCTAGTCATGCATAGCACCTGAGCTGTCATGAAACTATTTCCTAGCGACTAGATATGTGTTGCCCTGTTTCACAATCTGCAGACACACCAGCGAGAACACGGGAGTTATGGTCAGGTCTAAATTAGAATATGTTGCTGCCTATTAATAGAAGGAAACATTTCCAGCGAGTGTGTAGCAGTGATAGGAATATGAATGTGTCACCCACAACTACTTGTAGCTAGATGTTTGAGGATTATATTCCTCATTGCCTACAGTTTCTTACTTTTAACGCCATTTTGTCCCATTGAGAACTGGTTTTAAATCAAATCTGTGGCCTAATAAAAAAAAATGTACGGACTCCTTAAAAGCTTTTTACAGCACAGAATTAATCTTCTTCAAGTAACTGGTGCCAGAGAAAATAATAACTCTGAACCATGGTGGAGAATGGATAGAAGAGAAGGGGGGGGGGGGGGGGTGGCAAAACACCATTTACATATATTCGTGTTATGCGGTTTGCTGGAAATCCCCATAAGAGTCCAAGTGTTCCTTATGGTAAATAAGAAGTCTTTTCCTTAACAGATGGGATCTTATTGTATGGGCGGGGGGGATTAAACTTTTTCCTTGTGGCTGCCATTATAGGTCGCCTAACTGAGCAAAATAAAAAGGTTGCTTGGTTTGGGAACGAAAAGCCATGGGGTAGGTTACACGGACACATTTCCATTTGCTTCCTGAGGTGTTAAACCGAAATGTGCCATAAATCGGCAGTTTGTGTGGCCAAACTAAAGTTGGGTCACCAAAACAGCTAAATTTGGTACCAATGGGCAACTGAATTGCACCAATTATGTTTGCGTGCCCACAAAAGAACGGTATTCACCCCCACTGTTAGTTATCATTTTCCCTGTCCACTAGGTGGATGCTTGAACTGGGTTCTGTTGACAGTGCAACCATTCTGTGGAAGAAAACAAGGGGGAAATTGAAATTTGAAGATGAAATTTAAAGATTGAATTGAAAATTGGTTGCTATGGGCAAAATCAAAAACAGATTCTACTTTATTTAGCACCTTCTAGAAAATAATAGATACAATCTGATTGGTTACTATAGGCAACATCCCAACTTCCATCTTAGTAAATGTACCCCCAAGTGTGTACAGAATATAGAATTCCCTTCTTATTTCAGTGTGGCTTGGTGAATTTAGGCGTAACAGTAATAGCAGCTAATTTCTGATAATATATGTATGATCCCTAAACATGAAGACAGCCGGGTTCCCGACTGTCACCTGCTATTTTCCCTCCTGGGGTTCACGACCCCCATAGGAGGGAGAATAGAATAGGTGTCGAGCCACCACACCTGCAGTGTGGCGAGCGCAGCGAGCCCGCAAGTGACTTAGTTGCGCTCACCATGCTGTCTGAGGCCGGTCAGTCGGGATCCCGACTGTCGGACCCCTGTACCACACCCCATCCACTGAGCCCTACCAGCAGTGCTGGAACAGAATTATTACAAGCTATAGAAATACTTTCAGCTTCAGCTAGAAGGGGAACAGGCTCAGGAATAAAAGTTGCCTGAAGCAAGCCAACTCCTTTATTTAAAACATACACACTACTTTAGCTGAATTTCTCATTTTTTTTCTAGCTTCAGGTTCATCTGAAAAAATCATTAACGGCAAAAAACACATAATATGCCACTGCCAAGTGGGAGAAATTTCAAGTAGAACCACCATTGTGGAACTTAACCACTACCCTGTACTGCGATATTCTTCTGCACAATACAATGTAGAACTATTAACCGGATCTACGGAACTATAAATCTTACCTCTCCCCCTTGGAGAGCTGGAATCTGTTCAATGGGTAGAACTATTACTCAACTTAAAACAGATTTTCTAGTAAGTTTTTGTTTAAGCCGCATTAAAAACCAATCACGATTTGGCTCAGAAATCAATGCACAGCTGCTTATTAAAATAAAATAGCTGAAAAAAAAAAATAAGAAAACCATGGATACGGGAGACTATGGTGCCAGGGCATACAGGAGCCTGTGCAATTTAGTGCATCTGAAAATGGGGATATTCCTAGCAACACAAACTTTTGAAACATAGCTTGGGCTCATCAGCGGTTTATAATCTGAATATTGCATTTCCACGTCCAGGGAACAGCTGTGCTGGCCTTCAAAATAGGAAGTTATTTGGTCACTAGATTCAACAATTCATGCAAAAAACAGAAATCTCAGAAAGGAAACGGACTGTCCTCTAAGCAGATTTTAAATGAGCATTACAGAATTTTACCTTTACAGTATTAACCGTTATTTCTGTTTAACTAGTTTAGACAATTTAATAAAGGGTTCAGCTCCATGTTCTGGACAAACCAAATAATTTGAATTTCTGTGCATGAAATAACAAAATGAAAATTATAACAAAAAGTGAAGCGCTGTGAATACTTTGTGGATGCACTGTACTTATTGGACGGGCGCATCTTGTATGGCTAGCTCTCCATCTGTGCAACAGTACACTTTTTTCCACAACGCAACATGCCTCCATTTTACTTACAACTCTACATCAGCCCACGTTACATTATTTCTTGCATCAACTTGCAGTTTACAATTAGCAATGGCACTCAGATAGTTGAATAAAGGGAATTCTGAATTAAGTGAGAAAATGCAAACAAGCCGACAAATTACAGGTAATCGCTTGGCTCATATAAACATATGTGATCATGTATGCTGGATTGTTCTTCCATGGATTGGCAGTGCTGAATAAAATAGCACCTGGGAACCCACATGCTGCACACATTACTAAATCCGGTACTTGTGTAATTTCAGGGCGCCACTTATGTAGTCAGCATCAGCGCTGTGTTCCCGCAGCCAGCGTAGTCAGCTTGTGTCTGTGACAGTGTGTGTTCGTGGCTAACCGGAGCTTACGCAGTTAGCGTTGTGTCACTGCTTATTACATTGTTTAAGTTATGGCTGCAGAACCATTGACCATTTTTAACCTGCCACAGAGCATATTGTTTCAGATGGATGACAGGTGTGAATGTGTTCCTGAAAAACCCCCACTATCCACGTCAGCCCGAAGTGTGGAGAGCTCAGCGAGCCCTGCGAGGGGACATGGTACGCGTCCTCCCAACCTGTTCATGCCACCACTATCCACGTCGGCTTGGAGTTGATTTTATAAGGTGTGGCGAGCGCCACCGAGCCCAGCGGATTACTTTGCGTGTATTCAGCATCCGCTCGTCGGGGCTAGTTTTCCGCGTCCGCGCTTCAGTGGCTCGCCACGCTTTAAATAATCAACTCCACGCAGAAGTGGATAGTGGGGGAATGAACAGGTTGGAAGGACATGTACCGCATCCGCTCGCCACGCTTATGGCTGACGTCGATAGTGGGTGTTGAAATGGAGGCATTTGCCAACATGGAGCACTGGCAAATGCATCCTTTATTGTGCATGAGACGCACTTGCGCCCTCACCAGCCCTTTGTGCACGAGACGCACACGAACCCCTAACCCTGACTGTCTCCCTGAAGCCGACACGGGCAGGGTTGCCGTACTCTGCCGCACAATTTACTGAGATGCACTTGCGTATGAGACGCTCGTGTGTCCCATGCAGATTGAGCGCCTCTCCCAGCACAGGGGATCTGGCTGTTACCAGCTGCCGCGGGGACACTACGCTGATGTTGGCCTACACTAACAACGTGGCGCAGTGAAGCTACACAAGTACCCTAAATCCACCTCTGGACTCCCACTGGATAGTTTCACAGGTGTCCAGTGGTGGAGTTAAGAGGGTGTTAAGTCAGGGTTGCCTGCCTGACCATCTCCTTCAGGGAGAAATGCTCTGTTACTGGACTTCCCTGGTAATGTATGATTGCCAGCACCTGTGGTAAAACACCTTTCTTATAAATTACCTAGCTCCCCACAGGTGATGGCAATCATACATTACACCAGGGAAGTCCAGGAACAGAGCATTTTCTCCCTGAGGGCAGGATGTACTATGACGAAAATGCGGTAAAATCCCTGTTTTACTGCATTTTCAAATTTACTAAAACCCGGCCACACCGTCTTCGGTGGCGATACCCTATAGAAGCCTATGGGCTTCTATCACCGCCCACTGATCGCCCGCACCCCCTCCCCTGTCCTCTGTGCTGGGGACACCACAGAGCCCAGGAAGTGACGGAGTCCCCCCGCAAACCATATTACAGGTATCGCTGAGGGCCTCAGTCACCGCACCGCGATGCCAGCCGCATATGTTAGTAAATATTCGCTGGCATCGCGGCGGAGGCGTGGCGAGGGGTGCCGATTTATGTTAATACATCCCGCCCGTAAGGAGAGGGTCAGGTAGGCAACCCTGTGTTAAGTATCCTGATTCTGCTGCTCAACATTCAATGCTGCTAATCCCTGGGGAACTATCAAGCACATATAAACCTACATGTGATCATGTATGTAATATATATATGCCAAGCAAGCCCCATCTGTACTACATGATTAGCACTACAGCCACTGCTGGTCTGCGGATTTATATAAAGTATTTGGGGAGAATTTAATTAGGTGCAAGTTTGAAAAAGGTGTTAAACATGCACATGTCCACAACACACACACACACACACACACACACACACACACACACACACACACACCAGAGATGCGCTCACTTCAGAAATGACAATTCACACTACCCTTACAAATTTTGCGAAAAAAGCAAACAGGTTTTTATTTTATTTTTTATTTGAGGCTCCTCATTTAAAAAAATATAAAAAGCTAATTTTTACATTGAAATATTTTATGCACCCCAAACTTAAAGTAACAAAAGATGATTTGCCAGTACTTTTTGGCCTTTTAACCCAACAAGGACAATTATTGGTCCAATTAAGCTAATTGGCAGGTTCAAAATGCCTAATTATTCATCATCAGGGAGGGTGTCCAATGGGTTCTGATGCATGTGATGAAAAATAAAAAGATTTCCCATACCTTGTCACCTGTCCTCAGGTGGGGGGGTACGGACAAAAAAAAAAACAGGCAAACTTAAAGTTTATGAGAGTTTGGAATGAAGTGCAGATTAAAAATCGGCACTGCAAATTTGTCATGAACTCGTCCTGTGGGAACACACGTGCACCTAACGGTGTTCCCCTCTTTGTGTACAGATTTGGATAGAAAGGCACAGAACCGACTTTCCAGCCAGAACTGCCCAGCAGAGCAATGACCTCAATGACCTGAATTAGCCTTCCTTGTATATTAGATTCCCAATATAGGATCAGGTCACAAAACAGCCCTGCTTCATGTGGATGTAACTTGTACTTACATTTTCTGTGTGTTGCATGATATCACACAGATGACAAATCATCATGTTAACAAAATGCACATCTACAGTCGCTTAAATTGTTACTGAAAATGACTAACAAGGTTATTTACCAAGAAAATTTCCCCAGTAGGTTATAGTACGAACCTTAAGCAAGCATTTTAATGCACAATAAACACCTTTGTATAAAGTGCACAGTTATGAAAGCACGTGCATGTGTTCTTACTCATAAAAAAAGAATTCAGAATACCATCACTGCAAGCAGACATTGTAGGCTGATACTTTGAGACCAAATCCATTTTGCCTCAATGGACTTTATTCAATTGTCATAAGACCCAATCTCCAGTCTAAAGCGACTGGAGATCACAGGTGATATGCAATTATCATCATCAGTTATTTATATGGCGCACACATATTCCGCAGAGCTCTACAGAGAATATTTGAACATTTACATCAGTCCCTGCCCCAGTGGAGCTTACAATTTATATTCCCTACCCCATGTACACGCATTCATTTTGTTGGGCACCAAGTACCCTATCAGTATATTTTTGGATTGTGGGAGGAAACCGGTGTACCCAGAGGAAACGCACGCAACCACGGGGAGAATATATCAAATCTGCACAGTTCAGACCACGATGGAACCGGACTCATGACCTCAGTGCGGTGATTAATGTTTTTCGGTTTGGTCAGGTTTAGCCTTTATGCTTGGCTAAACTCAACCTTAATTATCAGCACAAAATAATGGGCAAACCGCAAATGTCCTGTTTGAGTGCTCAAACCGGTTCCTTTTTTGCAGACGTAAGCTCATTTTGTAGGATTAAATAGTGCAATGGTATACAGAATATGTTTGGTTACTATATATAGACAATATCACTGCATTTTCCTTATATACCATAGAGTTGGTACACAGGCCAAGAAGGGAGGTTGTGACTACCATGATGGGCAGCTCTGCTCTGTGGCTCATTGAAGCTCTTTGATTGGCCCTTATAAGGAAGCCTGCATGGAACACCAACAAGAAATCTCCTAGACATAGCTACGTTCTTCATACCTTTTCCCATGCACATCGGAAAATGAGCTTTCACATAAAGCCATTTAGGTATACATAAGTTCACTCAGATACTCAGAGCAAGGCTACATTACTGGTGTAGGCAAAACAAGTAACTGCAAGATATAGGTAGTGTTCATTCTAGCACCCGCCATATTTGAAAACCCATGCAGTTCCTGTTCCCTGCCTTAGGTGTCGCTGTTTGCTGTGGTGTTTCTAGCACAGGTCTGGTTTGCATATCAGTGCTGATATACAGACCACACTGCTAGAAGCACTACAGCAGACAGCGACACCCCTATGGGAAGAGGAACTGCATGGGTTTTCAAATATGGCGGGTGCTAGAATGAACACTATATAGGTTAAGACATCAATTAAAGAACATATAGCACATTTAATATTGCTGCCCTTGCAGAGCTGCGGTTGTATTCCACACTTAGCACATAGTCTATGTCATAGCTAATGAACGCAGCATTGTTCCATGGGTTGCGGAGACTGTGCAGAGAGTGCCACTTACTGACTCACTATTTTCTTGTTAAGACAAGCAGTCTCAATTACGCTATCCTTATCAAGCAGACTATAAAGCCCATAAACAATGCGGCAAACCTTAAACAAAAAAAAAAAAAAAAAATTACCAGACTAAAGTCAACAGGAAAAATAATGAATAAACTACAGATTAATCGTTTCAGCTGACTCATGGTTTAGATCAACAATAAAAAAAAAAATACACAAGTCTGTATATCCAGTGGGTGTGCGATAAAGTATACAACAGGATTTAATGTTAGCTGACTGCATGCAATAAGCTTAAACTGGAGTTCTATAGTAAAATAATTAGCAGTCAGGGTCTATGAAATGGCTCACCTATTGATACTATAGCATTATTTAATGCACCAATACCATCTCATACAAATCAACCTTGCATACTTCAATGCTTATGGTGTTTGTGCAAGAGACAATCCTCCGCCCAGAACACCTGTGTCCCTATAGTATCACAGTAGAAGAACTTCCTCTGACCTGACAATATATTAGCAGATCTATTTATAGATCCCATCTCTCACCCGACCCCACTAAGGTTCATCCCAACCCCCAACCATAAGCACTCCCCCTCCTCGATCCATACTGTCCTAAAGGACAAGACATCAGTCTCTACAGCTCTAGGTCTGTCGCATCTATCTAGCAGTGGGAGCCTTTGAATAGGTGGGAAACACCTTACAGCAGGGCTGGCCAAACCGGTCCTCAAGATCCATCAACGTTTCATGTTTTCCAAATCACCTAGCTGGTGCACAGTTGTAGTCATTACAAACGGTCACATGTCCCAGATCACCTAGTTGGTGCACAGGTGTAGTCATTACTAAGCGTCACATGTTCCAGATCACCTAACTGCAGGGTTGCCGACTTTCTAATTCTCCTCTCCGGGAGAAGCCCGGAGAGGAGAGATTCAGTAGCCGTTCAGGGGGCGGGGCTTAAGAGTGACATCACTAAGCCCCGCCCCCATACTGGTAAACAGGCGAATTCATGGATCTCCGTGGAGGGGGCGGGGCTAAAATGACGCGATTGTGACATTTTAGCTCCGCCCCCTCCTCTGAGACCCGAGGATTGCGGCATTTAAATGCCGCGATCCGGAGGTCAGCGGGGGTCCCCCCTGAATCCGGGAGGGTTGCCCACCCTTCCGGGGGGCCGGGAGGGAGCCCCGATTTTCGGGAGACTCCCGGAAATTTCGGGAGGGTCGGCAACCCTGCCTAACTGGTGCACAGCTGCAGTCATTACTAACTGTCACATTTTCAAACAAGCTACATTCATTCCTAATATAGATCCATGGGTGGCCTGAAAAACTGTTGGTAGATCTTGGACAGGTTTGGTTAGCCCAGCCTTACAGTATTATATACTGCAGACACTAGCAACATGCACTCCTAAAGTAGCATACTAGGGCCCAGATTCTCTAAGCTTTAAAAGCGATAAAATGGAGAGGTCTAGACTTAATTTTGTCCTTCCCTGCATTTAACAAATCCTACCGATATTCGGTGACAGTAATAAGGAAGAGGGGGAGCTTCTGGCGCCATTAAACAAATGCAGATATGTTCAGGGGAGATAGACAGCTGTCTCCAGTGTCATTTAAGTAAGCCTTTTATCATAGACCGCAGATCATGAGAATCAATAAGAGGAAAACCATACCCCAGACACACTGAGATAAAAACCATCTGAAAACACTGCTTTCCAATAGTCAAGCTCCCATATAAGCAAATAATTACACTGTAAAATTCACCTGAACAAACACTGCTTATGCTTAATCACTGAGGGCTGTTTCTGTCTAGACAACTCTGTCCGCGGTAGTCATCTTGAATGCTGTGTGAATTAAAAAACAATTTCAAATTGGGCATGCATGCATACAGTCTTGTATTAGAACACATTTTTCAACTATAACAACATAAAGCAGAGTTATAAAAATTATACAACATGGCAGAAAGTTCTCAGCTAAACGAAAGCAGAGGAAAAAAATAAATTTCTTTTCATACATTAACTGCAATATAAAACTTACAATAAAAATAAAGAACTGGGAAACAATGTCATAATCAACACGCAAGGAAACATGCAGTAAGTCTGTAGGTTCCTTATGTGATAGTCAAAACTATTTCAAAACTATAGTCAAAACTTTCAAAAGTTTTGCAAGCCCCCAATATGTCCATTGAGATCAATGCAATTGCTAAATCGACCCCTAAAAGGCCACTAATCTCTACCTTGGAGACAATGTTAGGGAATATAGGGCGATGAGCCCCACAAGTTCTAGGAGAAAGATGCAACGTCCAATTTGGCCACATGGTTAAAATTCAAATAAGAAAATATGCCAGCTATGTATTTGTATTTTAACAGAAGCAAAACTAAATTAAAATATAAATTGAAGAAACACTGAAGCTGGTCATACATCTACAAATTTATTGTCAGATCTGGCTGGTTGGAACGGAAACCTGGTAATGGATGAGAGCAAATGACCGTTGACCATTTGTTTGGAAATACGGGAAAACTGACAAACTGTCATTTCAGATATTACCAGGTTTTTGTTCCAACCAATCTGACAATCAATCTGTAGATGTATGGCCAGCTTAACAAGACATGCCAATTATAATAAAGTTGTCCCCTGCCAACAGGCTTTTAAAAATGACATTACTGTGCAAGCCCTACAGCAGAGTCTGAACATTTCTACCGGCTCAGATGCCGCCCAAAATTGCCTCCAACTCAAAAGCATGCAACCATTCAAAGCAACACATGGGACAATTTAAGCCCTATTTCTAAGTGATCCGACTTGATCGCTTAGAAATGAAGCACATATTGCCCGGTTTATACCCCCTATACTGATGGCGATGTGTGGTTAAGTGCACCGGCATCGCCAACAGGGATAGACAGTTCGTGCAAAACACTTCCACACAGATCCCTCCGCACACATCACAGGTGCATGGCATATGTGCTTAGGTAAGCTCGCTCGTTCAGCACGGGGAACTCGCTGTCCCCTGTGTATGGGGCTTTAGCCTCTGTTTACACCTTAGCAAGCCTCTCCAGCTGTGGCCCAGGGAAGGTAAAAAAAAAAGGCTTGTGACCACTCCATGACATTCCTGTAACTAAAGAGATTCATCTGCTGCAGAAGCCTGAACTCTTAAGGCCCCCATGCATTAAGACGAGGTATTGCATTCAGCCCTCGTTCCATCCATCATGACATTTTAGGAGCTAGAGACCATCTCCGTCATTTTAGACATATATTGACATTTATCTCCTGAGATAAATCTGGTCTACCATATTTTTGTGTCCAAATGCCCATACAAGACAAATAGGGCTTAAGAGTCACCAAACCCTGACCACAGCCCATCAACTGTAGTCTTGGACCTGCTCCAAACCAGACGTCCTGCTGTCAGGCCGCCATCAGAAGCCATCCTCCACGTTCTATAGCTCGGTATGTCAGGCTGGAGGTATGAGCAGGCCTGAAACAGCCCTGGAAATGTTTCTAGGTACAATGCGTAAGTGGTGAGGTGCTTTTCACAGTTCTATCAATATAGAGCTTACGGTTTCCTAAGTCAACCTGGTTTTGGAACTTGCAAGAGTTCCTCCTATATACCAAACTCTGAAGCCAGGGATGAAAGGATGTTGCATGCCCAGAGGTCCCCATAGAGCAGTGTTTATCAACCACTGTGCCGTGGCACACTAATGTGCCTTGAGCTGTTCTCAAGTGTGCCCCCAGATCTAGAGATGTCCAAACTAGTTTATATCCATCACCAGTTCAAGTGTTATTTACTGGTCTCTTCTTTTCATTTAAAGGGCCAATGTGTTTTATTTGTGTTACCTGTGGGGACCAGTGTGATTGTTTTTTATATGGGGGGCAATAGGTTTGTTTTTTTCCTGTGGGGGCCAATGTGTTTTGCCCTGTGGGGATCACATGGTGTGCCTTGGCAATTTTAAAATCTTATTTAGTGTCCGTAAGGTAAAAAGGTTGAAAATCACTGCCATAGAGGAAAGAATGTGCACTGCTGTAAAACAGAACAGACCCTGATGGGGAAGTCCATTCAGTATGAGGTGCTGGGCTGGATGTTTGGCTCACACCTTCGCTGCTTAATAAATTAGACAAATATTACTCATTTTCCTGCACACCTTCGTCCAACCATTCCGAATGCACACTCTGGTTATTTTAAATGAAATTAACTTCTCATGAAGCGAAACATCAATATTATGGTTACTGCTAGGTCAGCCTGAAAATTAGTTTCATGCAACAAATTTTCTTTAAGCGATATTATTATTATTAATAATTTATTTATAAAGGCGCCACAAGTGTTTTCCAGCACTGTACAGTAGTACAATATCTCATAAAAACAAGGAAACCTATTACAAATGATAAATATAATAACAGGACCATCTGCTTGATCACTGCACGAGTTCATATAAGCGTTATGAACTAGAACAACATTTCCTATTTAGCTTCCCATTACATTAGCAAAATAAAAAACTTTAGTTGTCTGAAATACTTTAGAAGTAATGTTGTCTCAGGTTTTCTAAAACATTGCTCAGGAACAGAAAGTAATAAAAATTTTACCGTAGTGAGTAAAGAAGTTCAACAACTATTCAGGAATTTAAAGCTATAGATAAACCCTTTATTAAACTAGGTTTTTGTCTACCTTTCAATTATGTTATGATACTTTGTATCTGGTGAGGCAGTCAACATAGTAATGAAAGCCCATAATTATAAAATTTAGGTCTGATTAGCCAACGGAGTCTAAATCTTGATCTGATGCAATCCAGACATTCTAAAAAGGAGAAAAACCTTTTGAAGATATTATGGCACCGAATTCCGATTACAAGTAGTCGAATTCCATCATACGACAGCAATTACCCACCCCCCCTCTACACCCACACACGTTCTATTTTACTTCTTAAAGAAAAAAAATTGGGGGGGGGGGGTAGGGAAGGGCGTTAAGAGATTTGATGAGATTTTCATAAAGCAATGTGATAGCGATCCACATTTGTCTTGTTGCACCAGCAGACAAGGAATGAGTGGAATTAATGGACAAAGTAATGGCAAGAAGATGCGGTCTTGAGTTCTTTACAGCATTGTAGATTTCTGTACTAATTTCCAATCTCTGCTGGCAATCAGTGACATCACACTTAAGCTGGCCATACGCTTGGAGATTCATTGCACAATCTGACTGGTTACAATAAAAACCTTTACTGGAGAACCCCGAATCTCACATGTAGTTGCCAGCTCAACAGTTTGCAAAGCAGCAGTAGTCATCACTGAGATACCAGTTATTAAACCCAGCGTAACATACATCTAGAAAGCAGATGAAATCTCTTCACTGGTTCCTCGTGTAATGCAAATATGGAGTTAAGGTAGTACCCACTCAGCATTTGCTCATATCTCAATCAGGCATGAGTGAAAACATCAGGTGGTGTTCCAGTTGATTTCTAAAACTTTAAAGCAGCCCATACACGCTGCGATGCCAGGCTGTGTGTTCTGTGCTTTGAGGTGCGCGCTCCCGCGGCACCTCATCGCACAGTACAAAAAGTATGTGCTTGCACATAGTTTTCATCACATTGCAATGCATGCATAACGCATGGCATGCACAGGCAATGCAATGCGATCCCTGCTATTGAAGCCCACAACGCACGCCCGCATCTGGGCGTGTATGGGCTGCTTAATAGTTTATTTTAATTGAGAGATCTACAAATTAGGAAGCTTGATCTATGCCTTTAGGGTTACCAACACAGTACAAGGAAAGTCTATTAAAGATGCGCGCGCCCCCCCCCCCCCCCCCCCAAAAAAAAAGCCAAGTATAAAATTGCTTCACCTGAAATTTGTTGCCATATTTGTATATTGTGAAGGTTCCATCCTATCCAAGAAGAGGGGGGAACTTTAATAGGATGAGAGATTCAGAAAGTGAGAGATTTGGTAAGAAGTCTCCAGTCCTTTTAAAGCGGCAGTCATTTACACTGCAAAACCAGTTCGATTTTGCCTTTTAAATAATTGACGCTTTAAAAAGACTGGAGATTTCTAACCAAATCTCTCATTCTATTAAATTTCACCCCTGGACTCAGTCAGCCCTTATCCCATACTAGACTTCTTTTATGCCATGACCCTTTCCATTCCCTTGTACGGTAATATGATAAATTACAATTGGTCTTAACACCGATATCAAAATATAGGAGTCTTGAGAAAACAACCCAATTTCCGGCAACCAGGGCTAAGCTGAACTGTCACTTGCCCATCCAAGCACCATGTCTGGTAACACATAATATATCTACTGGAACACTGCGCTTCAAACACCTTCAACTCCTCTTCTACCCCATAAATTGAGTGAGGGGAAACACAAAACTCCATTTGTAATACTTTCCAGGCAGTTTTCCAAGATGCTGACATAGTCCAAAAGTAGAAATCCTGGAGCTTTCTATGCACTTTTACGAGCTGAGAGGGCTTGCATATCCTTTCCTGTGGAATGTTTTTTTTGTTTTTTTTTTTGCTAAAGAGTATCCCTAGGGTAAGCAAACACACCAGATAGTAAGTAGAACAAATCTGAATCTCTCTTGTTATTTTGTGACTGTCTTTAAAAGCACAAAAATCTCTACTTAATATAGGTATTTGAATGCTCATAGGAGTACAGCTATAAATACCATATACCACAACCACCATCAGTGCCACCACACGGATAAGCCACAACAAAATGACACCTGAAATACCTTTTAGAGTCTGGTTTAAAGTTGCAAACATCCATACAGCATACACAGAAATAAACATAGATCTCCACTGCTAAACAGAGTCAGACGCATCTCTTTTACCGATTTCAGATCGCTAAGCTGGGTCGGACCCTTTCACATTAAATTCAGCTCGCCCCTTATACACAGGGTGACCCAGGTTTAACCCTTCTTATAATCGGGTTTGGTCAACCCAAGTTATTCAGTTTGAGCATACAGACTGCACCTCGACCCGGCATCTACACAGGTTATGGGGTATAATAATTGATGTCTGATCCATTCCGAAATTCTTTTTGCCGCGATGGATCTGGCATCCAATATTCTGCAGCGGCCAAACCCAGATGTCGGCTTTGGCTGCCGATTGATGCTCACCTGACCGGCGCTGGGACCAGGTGAGTACGGTGGCAGGAGGCAGCGGGAGCCGGGACATGACTGGGTGAGCTGCTTTCACCCGGTCCGGCGGGTACGGGAGTCGGTGGACGACACTGTGTAAACTGCTGCTGCTAACCCGGTGCTGTCATCCCTGCCCCAATCTGGTATCTTTTCAAGTCAGATTGAGATTGCCGGAAACATGGCCAAAACCTTTCATTTTTTGGCTGTGTTTTAGTCAAAAGCAGGTGGATTAGTGGCTATTTCATCAATCCACCTGGTTTTCAGCAGATCAGAACATTTCGACCAACCGAGGGAAAAAAAATGGTTAGCATTGAATAAATTGGAACCCATTACAATCTATTCATGTAAAAAACTGGCAGTTTTGATATCAATATGATATTATATATGTGCAATCTGAAAGGGTTCTAAGAATGTGCTGCGAACATCCATCCATGAAAATGCCAGTAAAACTATTCGCACTGTTCCTACAACTGGTGCAGGAGACAGACTAATCAACTAATACAAACATGTATAAATAAGTCAAAAGTACATGAAGTTGCAGGTCAGTACGTAGCGATGTTGCCAACTCCGTATCTACCAAAGGGGCAGATGTATGAAAGATTGTTATGGGGGAGAAGGGGTATCATCGCACGTTATCAACACTGATACCGCTTCTCCCCCATGTATGACGGAGCCGGGATGCGGTAAATATCGGCGCTACTACCTTAATGATAGCAGGCTGAATGTATGACCGGTCAGCATTGCTGACCGTTCCGCATGATGCCGCTTTTGGCTTCGCCAGCAGCAGGCTGGCAGAGCCCTATCTAAACAGCAGGGACAGCGCTGTCCCTGCTGTTAGCTGTGGGCTGCCCTGGGGATCTCACATGAGAAGCGAGATCCCGTGCATGCACCGTCGAGCAGGCCGTGGGAAAGGAGACAGCGCATCAGGAAGTATTATAGCGGCGTGATAAGTGCCGCAATTGTATTCTAATACAACTGCCCCGTAGAGTCACAATATGTGCATGAGCGGCCGACTTCGTGTATGACAAATGACAGGTGCACTTTCATTCAGGCTCTTAAGGGCGATTTTAACACCATTTTTAAGCAATCTGACTAGATTGCAAAAGCACAGATTACTCAGTGTGTGGCCCCTGACAACTACAATGTGCGGTCCCACACAAAAGATAGACAGGACAGTATATTTCATACTCATTTTGCCCCTTTCACACGACATCTATAAACCGGATTATTGCCGGGTCAACCAGGATTGAGGTACAGTGTGAAAGCACCAAACGGAATAACCCAGGTCAACCAACCAAGCAATACAACACGGGATATAAGAAGGGTTAAGCAGAGATCATCCTGTGCCACCGGTTCAGTAGAAATGGGTCAGATGTGAAAGCGGTACATGTATTAGCACCGACAACTGTGTTTATTGTTAGCTTAACAAGTTCATCTAATCAAAAAAAAAACCTAGGACAAGAGTGGCCAAACTGGTCCTCAAGGTCTAACCAACAGTTCATGTACCTAGACCACTTGTATATCTGTAGAATGTCATGGGAAAAGGATTCCCACTTCAAGAATTTTTATAAAGGGGTCAAATCTATGTATGGGTATGGTATAACAAGCACTTGGTGCTACCTACTGATAAAATATGTCTAAAAATGAAACAGACAAAATGGGAAACAGTTGGTCGGTCCACTCTTCCTCCCTCAAAATAAAGTTAATGAAAAAAAATCTGTATTAGATTAGTATTAAAATGAAGCTTCATCAAGTTATGTTATTGCATAAGATGCGTGTATCTTTATTATAATTTATATATGCCCAATGATAGGGTTAAACAAAGAAGCGAAACATAAAATAGAAACATTTTAGTACAGAATCCTTATTAAAATTTGACTATTTATATTTTTATCATTTGCTTAAGAAAACTATTGGCAATACATAATCTCAAAAAACGGAACAGCACCATAGCGGGATGTGCCTGTACTCTAACAAATATGTATTTCAGGGATGGAGAACCTTTGGATCTCCATCTGTTGAACTACACATCCCAGAATGCTTTGCTACAGTTTGAGCATGGCCAAATAGCAAAACTGTAGCAGTGCATGCTGGGATGTGTAGTTCAGCAACAGCTGGAGGGCCAAAAGGTTCCTCATACCTGATGTATATAGTAGTACTGGTATGGCATACCACTACTACCCATGGCTTCCACTGCATAACAGATAGATGTACGAGGGCCCTCTTACCTCCAAGTCTGTCTGTTACCCAGTTTGTTTGATCAATGTCTACTATTGTAAAGTGCATCAGAATCTACTGCGCTATATAATAAACTGCAAATAAATACACATGAATTTAAATACATACATAGTTATAGTGGATGGTCAGAATACGGTAATAACGTATTTTTGGCCTTTGCATATCAGCTACTCAATGGGGTATATTCAATGCGACCGGCTAGAAGGTTTTCATGGGGAGGATGGCTTGTTTTCAGAGAGGATCGCCGATAAGCCATCCTCTCCGTTTTACCGGCCGCTCTCCCTATTCTATGTTCTCGGGAAATACTCACTGTCAGGGAACGGCGAGTATTCCCCCAGACGGAGAGGTTCGCTCTATTGCGGCCTGCCCGCTGCATATAGCCACGAGCCTTGCAGTTTTGACAGCCGCACTCGCCGTTTCCACCTCGCTTTTTAGAAACAGCAAGTGCAGGGGTTGAATTGAATATTAAGGGTGGGCTAGGATAGCGAGCAATAGGCACTGCTCGCCATCATAGCTCGCCTGTTTGGCATTGAATATAACCCAACACCTTTCAAAAATCAGTGTCATATGCACATAACATACACTATGGAAACAATTTAGCTAGTAGACACCAAGAGTGGACTCCATCTCATTTACAGCTGTTACCTACCGGATAGTGCAGGGATGGGGAACTACACATCCCAGCATGCCTTGCTACAGTTTTGCTATGGACTGTTGCAGGGCATACTGGGATGTGTAGTTCAAAAACTGGAGGGCCGAAGGTTCCCCATCCCTGCTAAAGTGGGTGAAACTTGACCAATCAAGAATGAGAATCTGTTTGCTAAGCAGCCCTGTAACGTCTGTATATTGTTCTGAATTAATGTATTCAGATAAGGGCTTTGAGCTAATATCACATATATGATTGTAGTTTGAAAAGCAGGCGTCTCGTTTGTCAAGTGATCAAACTTACTTATTTTTATTTGATTGTTTATTTGGCTTTTGTTTTATGTCTTTTTCTAGAGTGTTATATTACAGCATCAGCAGGAAGAAATAATTAGGCACTATTGTGTTTTTGGGTTTGTACAGAACAAAACCGTTTTACAGCTACAGCGGAGAATGAGTGGGTAGCTACACAATTATTAGCGATTATATAGAACAGGTGCCATCTCTTTTCAACACAACTATTGCTAACTGCACTTTTGAAGCCAAAATTATAAACATAAATACCTGTACTTGGTGAAGACTAATGTAGCATTAAACAAATGGCCGTTTTAGGGAGATTAACGAGACAGTGTATGCGTCTTCATCAGAAAGCATTGTCTTTTCATTACAAGTCTTTATTTATATGGCACCACAACGACTTACATAGTACATAAACGAGTATAACCAAATATTACAGAACTTACAATACATAACCACTGCTGTATCCCCACAAAAGCAGTGCTGGCTGAAAACACAGGGTCAGTGCTGTTGATGGCAATGGGGAGGAGATTGTGTACACCAGGAAAGAAAAATGACATTAACTAGAAAAAAAAATGATGTACAAAATTCAGTAAATATCTAAAACATCATAATTTGCCTTGTAATAAGATTCTAATACATCTTGTAGGCTAGTAAACACAGTCCCCATAATGATCAATGGGGGCTACCTTGTGGCAATTATGTAACAGTTTTTCAGCCTATGGAGCAAGTAAAAACAATTAATATTTGACATATACATTGAGTTACATTGATAATAACTGCACTGCCATGATGAATATATAGGTATAAAAACACGGTGTATATAAAACACCACGAGTGCATGGCGAGCAAAAAAAAAACACTCGCCATGCATGGAGAATAATCACATTGAATACTGCCCTAGTCTTCTTTCTAGGTGCAGAGATACATCACATCTAAAGTTTGCCCTTTTGTAATCAAAATATCCCCTCCTCAACATTAAGTACCCTGCACCACTATGGGAGCGTTTCAATTGTGTTTTGGGCAGGTCAAAGCTAAGGTCAGCCTTCAGAGCATTTTCAAGTGTCGCATTTTTCATCTAATTACTTTTTAATTTGGTCAAATAGAGGATTTACAGGGGTATTCAATTGGCACCATCATTGAGGTGAAAAATCTGCATTTTGCACTGTATTTTAGGGCAAATGTTAATTTGCTCTATTCAAATAAGGTGAAAAAAACATGTGGATCGGAAAATCTTGGCGTTTTCACCCATTTTTGGGGAGAAATTGGAGGAGTTATAGAATCAACTTTATTGGCCATGTATGCTTGCGCACACTAGGAATCTTTTGTGGATTACAGTGCAGCATCAAGCAGGGATGAATGGGGAGGGGGGGGGGGTGGAGAAACATTACATTGAGAGCATTAATGCTGTGTACACACGGGGGCGATATGGTCTATATTCGCTGGGAATATGGTCGCAGGCGACCATATTGCCAGTGATGGAAGTGTGCCCCAGTGATAAATCGCCGGGTGCGCGCTCCCGTTTTCTGCCCCATTGTAATCGCTGGTCGCAGGAACTTGCTCCTGCAACCAGCTAATTATCTCTGCGGCTCCCCCAGCAGAGATTCCTTTTCATCAGCGACCATCTCTGGTTGCTGATGAAAAGGAGACACTGAGCAATATATTGCTCAGCCATATATTGCAAGCAATATATGGCTGAGCAATATATCTCCCCCCTGTGTGTATGCACCTTTAGACATTACATGCAGGGAACAGATGGCCGCCAAGCTGCATAGCGCCTAGGCAGCCCCCAGCGGCACCACTGGTCGTGTCAGCAACCAGGTAGGTAGCAATATAAGCAGGGACAGTACAGTTATCACACCGGGAACACATACCCGCCGAGCTGCACAGCCAAAAAATTTAACGAATGAAAAGGGATGAAAAAAAAAAAAAAAAGTTATACAATAGTGGCGACAAAAAAAAAAAACACAGGATAAATTAAGTACCCCGCATAGCCACAAATAGCCTAGGTTTTAAGTATATTCATGCTTGGCCACAGGTGACCAAGTACCTCATTTAATATGAGGTGAGTCATGAATATACTTAAAAACCTAGACCAAGGTGCCTTGAGAACTACTTTTGGGAACCTCAGGTTTAAAATAGTCCCCTCCGCACAAGCCCAAATACTATTCGCAGATTCCTACTCTACATCAATAGAACAGACTCAGATAACCATAAAATGCATCAGCGATGTCACTAAATGATTGGCTGCATCCTCAGGAATACCAGTATAGCTGTAATCAGGCACGTACCCCCTAATCTGCCTTTTTAAGAGCAAAGTGGCCACCCCACAGCTCCCACATTCAGAAGAGGCCAGCTCTCTTTTAGGAGCAGAAAAGGTGGCCCAAGGAGCTAGAGCCACTTCCACATGTCCCCGTGCAAACTTTGATAAGGACCGGGTTGGCCAATGCTGGTTATAAAGATAAAATCTGAAACCTTTTCAAGCAAACCCATAATTAGAACAAAACAGAAAAAGGGCAGACAGCATCACCTGAATTATATATAAGTAAACGCATTGTCTGCACAAAAAACAAACACCATTTTGTGACCTTCCAATTACTGCACTCTCAAATTGACAATGCACAGTGTGAGACAAAACTTATCTGAAATCAATTAATGCCCTGGTCTCAGACCAGTTAGTGCTGGGTTACTTCAAAGGAGAAGCGAAGAGACACACTGTCTATTGTATTGCTTATCTCCCAGTATGTCTGAGCTCAAATCAACAGAAAAGTGCAAGTCACGTTCACAGCCCACTCTGCATGACAAAGAGAACCTTCTATAGCGCTGATCACCTCTACATACACCCCCAACCCCCCAGACACCTTCCCTGCTAAGACTCTCTGGGATGGGCTTACCCACACATAATGACTGCAACAGTAATTATAATGGAAATGTCTAACGCTCCTCATCAGAGCCTAGAGGATATGGGTGCAGGGGGTCCATGTGAGATTTATGCAGCAATTTTTCCACCCCCATTAGTATATGCAATAATTGATAATGGAAGCCTCCCCCACCCCCTCCCTTTTTGCCTTCTAGACACCAAATCAGACATCTGCAAAGCAATCGAGACTTCGGCTGCTAGCCTGAAAACTTGCCAGATTATATCAGTCTCTGAAGTACAAGTTATTAACAAGACAACACACCCAGGATAGATGCGTCTGCCTACTTGCACTGCTGTAAAACATTTCTATATGCTGATGTAAGTCACTGGTAGAATAAAGTTGGTTCCATGCATAGAAGCCACTTTAAATCTTCCCAAAGGACTTTATGCATAGACATGGCAACCACAGCAGATACAAGGGGTGCTCAGGAGACCCCACTACATAGCTCACAGATGGGCAACCTAAGGATGTCTAGCTGTAGCAGAACCAGAAGTGACCAGCATGGGCCACAGAGCTGACACCTATAGTACATGGAAATTGTAATGGGGTCACCCTGAAGCGATCCTGCTGGAGAACTGCAAGCCCCAGCATAACATATAGGAACTTGTGGCTGCCCAACCAACAGGAAGCTACATGTTGGAGACACTCCAGTATCTAACAGCAACACAAAGAAAAGAAACATTTGTGTCTTCTAGGAGTCACCTACACTACAGACATAGGAGAGGAAGACTATAATAAACAAGGTCTGGGAAGCATCATATTTCATGGGTGTTTGTCTGCAGGCAGCCCAGCCTCCATCATATCTCCACAGCTCTTACAAGGAAAAAAAAAGACAGCAACAAAAATATATTTGCCTAGTAGTTCACAGACCTCCATCCACCCACACAGATAAACATAGCTAGCAGACTGAGAGATTCCCGGGAGGAACGCTGGCTCCCTTCCCACAACATGTTTGTATAGTATTGCAGCTAGCAGTGGCTGATGATTGTGGGCTATGCAATGTCTAGCACTGCCCCAGGCCCCACAGGCAGCACATACCTGATGCACCAGCTAAGGGGGCCAAGCATATGAACAGCCCAGAGCCTGGACACAGGACATGGGGCAGTTATGCAGCTGGGGGGGGGGGGTTGGTTTCCAGCATTTGCACAGCCTGCACACAGGACATATGCAGCTAGAAGGGACCCAGAAAGGGGGGTCCAGCATGTGCACAGCCCAGAGCCTGCACACAGGACATGGGGCAGTTATGCACCTAGGGGGTCCAGCATATGCACAGCCCAGAGCCTGCACACAGTAAAGGACATGTGCAGCTAGGGGGGACCTGGGAAGGGGGGGGGGGGGGTCCAGCATATGCACAGCCTGCACACAGGACATATGCAGCTAGGAGGGACCCGGCAAGGACAATTCCCACCATGGCTCTGACTGTGTGGAGTTTGTATATTCTCCATGTGCTTGTGTGGGTTTCCTCCGGGTATTCCAGTTTCCTCCCACAATCCAAAAATATACTGGTAGGTTAATTGGCTCCCAACAAATTAACCTTAGAATGTCTGTGTTTGTGCGCATGTACATGTGGTAGGGAATATAGATTGTAAGCTCCACTGGTGCAGGGACTGACGTGAACGATCAAATATTCTCTGTAAAGCACTGCAGAATATGTATGTTGTGCTATATAAGAAACTGTTAATAAATAAGGGGGGGGGGGGGGTTCAGCACAAGCACAACCCAGAGCCTGCACACAGGACAGGGGCAGTATATGCAGCTAGGGGGGACCCGGGAAGGACAGACCAGAATATGCAGCTAGGGGGGACCCTGGAAGGGAAGACCAGCATATGCACAGCCCTAAGCCTGCACACAGGACAGTACAAGGGGCAGTTATGCAGCTGGGGTGGACCAAGTAAGGTGGGTCTGAGATATTCATTATGCATCGCAGCTGCTGCAGCACCCTTGGCCAGAGCTGTCAATCACTGCTCCCTGCAAATGGGTTCCCCAGGCAGGACTGGGCTGCTGTACATAGAACCCCGCCTATTGTGTGCTGCTGCATCTGCGGTGCACGGTGGGGCAGTGCCAGCACCTCTTACCTCTAGGTTGGAAGTAGTGGGAGCCGGTCTGCGGAGGACGATCAGGCGCTGGGTTCTCTTAGCGGACAGACGCACCGGCCATGGGGCTGCCGAGCAATCACAGCCAGCGCTCCCAGCAGCGGATAGGAAGCTCTCCCTCTGCAGCTCTCCTCATCTTCCAGGCAGGACACCTCCCTCTGCAGCCAGCGCCGGGAGACCTCCCCCCACCCTGGGGGAGTAGATGCAGACACAGCGCAAATCCCGGACCGGGAGCGAGCCGCAAAGTTCTGTGCACACACAGTCTGCGCCTGCGACAGGAGGAAGTGGCTGCCGCTCCTGCGCCGGCTGTCTGTCTGCAGCTGTAATTAGCCAGGCATTACCACATCATTTCCTCCACAGTCACCGGGGGGAGGGAGCGCCGCTGCTGGGGGAGGGCGGTGCAGGGGGAAGGGGCTGGCAATGGGCCGGGAGAGGGGAGGCTGCTCTGAGAGCTCCGGGGATCTGAGGTGTTGGGAGGAGGAGGGAGCTGGGCAGGTGATGAGAGGGATGGGAACAGGCTCAGCTGGACACTTATTAGCATGCATATAGGGCTGGTGATGGGGATCTTTATTTGTGTGGCACTGGTGTAATGGGATAGATTAATGCTCTGCTAATTTAATTTGCTAATTATAATCGTGTAGCAAAAGTTTACATTACTAGTACATCTGCAGCAGTATGCCTGTGCCCTACCTACCTGAACAGTTGTATGCAGAGCTGAGGTAAGTCATTGGGGTCCAGGATAGCCTAGTGTAAAATAGTGGTATCTTGAAGGTATTAAAGAAGTCCAATTAAAATTTAGGTAATATTTATTTAACATGTCTTCAAATGAAGGCTCCAAGCCCTAAAGGGGCACCTGTGTGGTTCACCTGTAATTCATTGGCTCTAGGTGCCCTGCTAACATCTGCAATATGGAATAGGGTGGCTCCTGCCTGGTACCACCCAGCCTGTGCTGCTGCAAGCAATGCTGCTGGATTCTGAGATGATACGCACAGGTGAATGTTGGGGGTTACTCAGATTTTCGGTCCCCCGTGCATCTGAACATGGGACTGATGTTTGCGTCTGCGCATGAGCAGACACAGGGTGCGTGCGGCCATGGTGAACAGAGTGTTCGCTGGGCACACGCACCCAAGAAGGGACATGGGGTGATGGCCCATTAGAATCACCTATGGGAACGCCCGGCATTCCATGGGCGCTCCCATGAAAACGCTGGGCGTTCCCATGGTAATGCGGGGGGCGGGCAGCTGACATCACCGGGGACTCACAAGGCTGAAAATTCACAGCCTTGCAAGTCAACCAGAATAAGGGCCATTGCCACACAACATACCTGGGGTGGGGGGCACCAAATTCCAACTTGCCTCCAGGCGACTGAAATGAACTTCAAATACAATTCAAGTCATAGTGGAACTGTGCATGTGCCAGTGAAATATCCGCTTCTGCACATGTGCGAGGTCAGGTATCTGGACAGAGTGTATACTCATCATCGATTCATCCTTTTGACAGATCAGGGTGTTTTTGGATGGTAGCTGGGCAGAGACTATGCAATTTTTTTTTTTTGTAGGAGTGTCATGGGAACATAAGCCCATGCTCATTCACAGCGTACAGACAAGATGGAATGTCTTTTTTTTAGACAGAATTTATGTATCCACAGGGCTGGTGTAATCCAGATTGCAGTGATGCCAGCGAGGGCTGCCATCAGAACTTGTGGGGCCTGGGACTAAAAAAGGTGGGCAGTACCCCACACTGGAGGTGTTGCCTCCCACCGTGGCACATGCACAGCTGGGGAGGCAAAGGAGTCAAGCGCCTGGAAGGAATCCCCAGTGTCTCAGCAGCCAGCATCCCTTCAGCCCCCCCCCCTTCTGTCTCTCCAACCCTGCTTTGCATCCAGGGCTTAAAATGGTCCCAGAGAGGTGGTGGAACTCATTTACCCTGCCACAGACACCCCCCCCCCCCCCAATTATGTGGAGCCCCGGGTACTGCCATGGTTTTTGGCACCCCATGCAATCTATAAACTTTGTGCCATACCTCTGATACTTTATAAAGGGACAGTGATCTCAAAATAGTACTCCCAATACAAATTATGCAACAAAGTAGCACAATCATATTCATATTATACCACATGTAGTGACCCAGATTCATGTTACAGCACAAAGTAGTGCTCCTTGTTCAAGTTATGACACATAAGTGTCTCTTTTACATCTATGCACACAGTAGTATCCCTTGCAACAAATGTCCGCAGTAAGTGCCCATTTCATATATCTGACATAAGACACATATCTGTCTTTTTTTGTGTACAGCAGCTACCTCTCCTCTGATATTCACCTGAGCAGTGGTGACAGTATGACATCACATACACCGTGCCAGAAAAGGAAGCCGCTGGAACTGGCTTTTCTGTTGGAACTACCGTTTAGGGCTGTGGTTCAGGTGGAACTCAGTTCCCCCTACCATAACAGGTGGTGGAACTCAGTTCCACCGAGTTCCCCCTCACTTTAACCCCTGTTTGTATCTCATCTTCAGTCTCAGTCAGCAGCTGCATCTACTCCCCTTCTTCTGGCTGCTCTATTCTGAAGATCTATATATAATTCCATTGTGTATGACAATAAATGGTGGCTGGCTTATGTGATGGACAAGAATGAAGATGAAGATAGATTAAAAGTGCCCTTCCCTCATCCGGTTGGACCTTCACCAACATTCTTCTAACCCAGGAAGCCTGTTGTACTATAAATACCTGTAATACTGTATATGTCTTATGCAAAATGGACACTTTGCCCATAACAACGTTCCATCTTCAACAGAACTTCCTTTTTAGTAAATAAACCAATATAACTCCAACTGGAAGAATTTCTGTCATGTCTCCTGATGACACTTTAACCCCTTCCCGACATTGCCTTTTTTGTTAATTTTTTTTTTTTTCCTCCTTGCGTTCAAATAAGCGTAACTTTTTTAATTTTCCGGCTATATAGACACGAGGGCTTTTTTTTTGCGGAACAAGTTGTACTTTGTAATGGTACCATTTACTATACCGTATAATATTCTGGGAAATCAGGAAATAATTCAATGTGGGGTAAAAAAAAAAAAAAACCGCCATTCCACAATTTTGCGCTGGTTACGCTTTTTTTGGAGTTCATAGTTCGTTTAAAATGATGGGTTATCTTTATTCTATGGGTCGTTACGATTCTGGTGATACCAAACTTATATAGTTTTCGTTATGTTTTACCACTAAAAAAAAAATAGCAACTTTTACGGTTTTTCTAATTTGCGTCGCGTCGCCATGTTCTGCGGCTTATAACTTTTTTATTTTTCCACCTACGGACCTGGGTGAGGGCTCATTTTTTGCGGGCTGAAGTGTACTTTTTAATTAATACCATTATGGGATATGGGCGACTTTCTGATCTCTTTTAGTTATTTTTTTTTGGGTAGGCGATGCGACCAAAAAACGTAGTTTTGGCGTTGGGAATTATTTTCCGTTTACGCCTTTAACCGTGCAGGATAACTAATGTTATATTTTAATAGATCGGACTTTTAGGAGCGTGGCGATACCAAATATGTTTTTTTTTTTTTTTTTTTTGTGAAATGGGGAAAGGGGGGTGATTTGAACTTTTAATATTTTTTTATTTTTTTTTTATTTTTAGACTACATTAGACCCCTGGCTACCATGGCAACCGATCGGCACCCTCCGATCTCGCCGCGGGGGGCCGCGATCGGCGCCGGAGGGGGGCGCCCCCCCTCCGATCAGCTATTTAAGCACTGCGGGCGCTTTGCCCGCGGTGCTTAAAGGGTTAAACGGCCACGATCGGCGAACTCGCCGCTCGTGGCCGTGAGAGCAGGTGCCTGGCTGTAATATACAGCCATTACCTACTCTCTTTCAAGCCAGCTCACTCCGTGAGCTGGCTTGATTCCCCCGCAACCGACACATGACGTATATATACGTCATGTGTCGGGAAGGGGTTAAAAACCACTGAGGCATTGTCAAACTATCTTCCGCTAACATTGTTGACTGACTCATACAATGTTAAGTATTTCTATTCAACTTTATATAATGAAAGTAATTAAGCTATCAAATCTATTACTACCTGTACTAATACAGCTGGTTCTTTTGAAGAAACTTCCTTGCTTTAAAATATTTTAACTATGAACCCATTATCCTCCTACTTTTAATTTTTTTGTCAAACTCTTAACATTATGATAGACTATTTTCCAGAATTTTTTAAAAACTTTTTGTTGACCCACTTATACAGATAATCATGATCAAAAATTTCAGTTTGATTTTTGAAAAAGCTTTTCCTCACAAAGTCTATTGTATTGTATAGCAAGGGAAAGGGCAGAAAAAGGCAGTAAAACATTTCTCCATTTCAAATAAGAGAACTGCTATGGCAATTTGAAAATATGCTGGTTGTGCATTTTTGAATTTTTTTTTAAACATTACGTAGACATAATTTCAAAATGGCATGAGATCTTTAAATAACTTTATGTTTTTCTTACATATATTGGTATATATTCTCCATATACCAATTTTTTTTTATTAAATCTGAGCTGGTGAGGCAAAAAAGAAAGTGTGTAGATTCGTCACAGAATGACCTGAATAGATATTCCCAGCACAAAATGAGCAAAGTTGTAATAGAGGGTACACACTGTGAGATATGCACTATTTTTCTATTCGATTTTGCTTATAGAAGCAATTTTGCTTATAGAAGCAAGACTATATAGTACAGATCTGTACTATATAGTCAAATCAAATGCATTTTGCGTACCATTCCATTCAACCCCGTATCAATAACGGGATCGAATCGCAAGCAAAATCGCATCGTGTGTACCCACTATAAATGTGCACCTGCAGCAAGAGAAAAGAGGTATTGCCAACCTTACAACATTTATAAAGTCATACGCATAATATTGCGCTGGTGTGCACTATTTTGGACAATGAAACCATAGTAAAATTAAAAATATAATTATAAAATTTTACTATGAAATAAATGTAATATCAATATAATCTAGTTGTACGTCAAAAGCATATATTAATCACAATTTCCTAGGCAAATGGATTTGGCAACTTACAAAGTCGCCAGCCCGTACGCACAGGCAGTGGGGCGGCAGGCCCGAGTGTAACGCTGGGCGTTCCGATGAAAATTTGGGCGTGACGCAGGGTGCCAGGGGTGGGCAGCTGACATCTGAAGAAATCCTTCAATCGTTGGTGACCATCTTATGATTTCTTCGCCAGCAGGACATGAGAGGGGACCTGCCTTCATGAAACATCCCCTGGCATGGTTGAGAGGGGATTACGGGGCGGCGATTCAGTTGGGCGGTAGGGCAGGCACTATGGGACTCCGTAAGCTGCAAGATTTGCAGCTTACTGAGTCAACCAAAGTATCAAACCCCCCAAAGGTCTGGGGTGGATTCCAAGTGTGGCATTTAGATACGGAATCTGTTGCTATGTATCCGCAACATGCACACAGTGTAGTTTGCAATGCAAGTGAAACAGGCTGCAAAAAACAAACATAATCAATCGGAGAGCTAATGTGAACTTAAGGAGTGGCCAAATCAATAACTTGGTACAGTCTGAAAAATAAAAGAACATGAGTTTGGCAACACAAAAAGGCCCAGACACAATAGACGACAGTGGTAGATGATCACAGGATCCTTTCCATTTATCCAACATGCATTAGTATAAACCAAAGGTTCTCAGACTGTGGGTATCAACCATCTCAACATGGAGTCGCGACTCCATGTTGTTGACCGCCAGGCTGATGACTTCTTTAATCTCTCAGTCAGTGATCCCAGGAGTCTGAAAAATCAATCACATTGTTTGTTACTTCAGACTCCATATATCATTTTTTAACTCCACAATGCTGCCATGCATTGTGTGCTGACCACATGTGTGGCTGCCATTCCGCGGTACCTTGCTGGGATTCTGCAATAATTTTTTATTGTCTCACGGGGTCCCAGAGGAAAATAATTTCAGAACTCCTGAACCAAACTAAAGCAGAAGTTTCCGTGAACAAGCCCCAACTGAAGACATCTACAGTAAAGGGCTGTCAATGCATAACAAGGTGTAAACCCTGATTTTAGTGATGTCCACATCTGCAAAGAATTCTCAACAAAGTATTAAAAATTAGCATTCTATGTATGATTATGTGCATTTGCCCAATTACATCTGAGCCCCTTTTAATAGGGGTCTGTGTATAAAATGGTTGCAATTCCAAAATGTTTCAAAGAATATTTTTGTTCGACCCCTTGAATTAAAGCTGAAAGTCTGCTTACAATGCACTATGTAAACTGGCGTAGCAATGATTTTGTCTTCAAGCTTCATAATTAACTTACAGTTTGCTAAGCATCATTAATACCATGGTGACCACAGTCACTTGACATAAGAGGTAGTTAGCCAAGCACAATCCCCTTCCTTCTTTTGCCATCATGTATATACATAGATCAGGTGGCTCCCTATTTGGGAATGTTGACACACAGATATGTTCCAGCTGACAGACAAAAAAGGAGGAATCCTAATAACATTACTATTAGGTTCATGTTTAAAAGGTAAAACAAGATTGCTGTTAAAATTATATTGGCTGGATTGCAGCTTTAATGTTACCATATCGTACACCTATTTCGCATAGAAATATTGACTTGGTAGCTTTCCAAGATATGTTTGTCAATTTTACCTCTTAATGTTGCATTATTGTTTCTTATGTGGGAAAACGGGTCAATTCACAGCAAGGGCAAATTGATTCACTCACCTCTAAGTGGTAGACTATCTGGAAAAGTCTAAAGTTTCCAGTAATGTGCAACACTGAACAATGCTGTAGACATGTCTGTATCTATGTTTCTATAGATTGATCTTTTAGTATCTAGACCAACTTGTGCCCAATAAATCCGCAATAAATCCACAAAATAAAACAGTGTTAATTTAATTCAACGATTTCCCACATGGTTTCTCTAGGACTACTGTTCTCGTTATACCAGCTACAGTAAAGTGGCAGTTCTGACATTACTGTATGACTGTTTATTAATTTTATTGACAAGATGGAACCGACACTGGGGTAGATTTATGAAGCAGTGATAAGGGAGGAGAAGTGATAAATTGACTTGTACTTTATCACCAGCCAATCAGCTCCTGACTGTCCCTTTTTAAACCCAGCCTGTAACTTAACAGTCAGGAGCTGATTGGCCAGTGATAAAGTACCAGGCACTTTATCACTTCTCCTCCCTTATCAATGCTTCATAAATCTACCCCACTGATATTTAGTGGAAGGAGAACCATCCTCCAATAGTACAGCGATTTCACATGTGACCCCCAAGTGGCAAGCGCAGGATTTTTAGAGGGGGTTTTCCAAATGTAATCCAAAATCTCCCACTTTGCAGCGCATTGCGCTAAGTTCGGGAGCCTGGGGGAGTGGTAACAGCTTCTCGGCCTTTTGGCTAAGATCAAGTGTAGTATCTGTTCTTATCAGTGGGTATGGACTGGCCTCTGCAGAGAATAGAGAAAGGCTGGACTGAGTAGCTGCTCTGATGGGCGGAGGGTGTGGGACCCCTCTTTTTTGCCTGGGAGTGGTGAAAAGTCTGGCTGAGTACCTTCACCTCTGCCAGTGGTAGGAGGTGTTGTTTCCGTAAACCCACTGGTGAGAGGGGGGGGAGAAACACTGGGCCTAGTAGTTTGGCTCTCTTGACAAGGTTCGTAGCCCCCGAAGGATGAGACAGCGAAAGGCTCAGTCTAGTATCCATTCCCAGGGAGCGGAGAAAAGCTGAGACCGAGTAGATTGGTCCAGGTTGGGCAAGCCACCAGCCTGGGCACAGCGAAAAGCTCAGCCTAGTATCTTAACCCTGGGAGCGGAGAAACACTGGGACTGAGTAGATTGCTCTTCCGAGGGGGTTGCAGCCCCTAAGGGAGTCTTTCGAAAAGCCCAGTGGAGTACCCATTTCCATGCCAGGGGCTGGAAAGTGCCTGCTGTTGAGATGGAGAAACACTTGGTCGGACGCTGACTGGCTGGCTGCTTGGAGTCCGAGGCTGCACTGTGCCCCCGAGGAAACTCGGGGGTGCCGAACATGCACGGGTGATCCCAAAATCACCATGCACTAGTAAGCACTAGCACTGCGCACTTCCCTCTAGGTTAGCGCTGCACGTCCTTACCTCGTCCTTTTGGATGGGGTAGGACAATTTTTCACATCCCCACCCCGGCCTTCTGGCTGGGGTCCTCTTTATTATTTATTTCTCTTCTTCTCCACGTTCGTGCACTTTTTCACGTTTTCTGTTTTCTGTAGTGTGTCACTTTTTTTTGGGTTGTGTGGTCGACCCTTACGGGCCTTCCATTTCCCCAACGTGCCAAAGCTCTCGCCTTTTGGGGAGAGCTGCGGTCCCCCCGAGGACGACCCCGAGCCGCAAGGCGGAGGGAAGTCCACTGAGGGTCTCTCCAAACCTTCGGGTGCGGAGGACCCACCGTCCTAATCCTTCCGGGGGTTGAGGAATGAGGGTCTCTCTAAGCTTCGGCGAAGAGGACCTACCGTTCCCTATTTTCCCCTCTTCGGCCTTATGGTTGAGAGGGGTTAGGGGAAAAACGGGGCCCGTCTCCTTCGGGAGATAAGCCCACTTTGAACGCACGGCCCCCTTTGCACGTGTTTAGGCACAGCACACCTCGGGCTCCTGAGTTTTTTCAAACTCATTAATGTTTAACAGTACAGATGGTCTATAGTACAGGCTGTTTCACACATTTAAATAAGATAAGTGGTCAGGAAAAGGTTAAACATAATACATAAATAAATACACAAATATAATAGAACCGCTACTGCACTTTCTAAGCGGACAATCTCCCACTCCATGGTAAGGCTCCGGTCTCTTCCTCCTGGCAGCTACTCTCTGGTCTATTGTGATGTTTGAGAGCTCAGATCCACACATACAGTAAATGTGGTAGAAGAAGCTTGTACACTGGGCATGTGCAACAGCTCCGTCCCTTACACTGCATGATGTGGTGGCAGCTCTATTGATCCTATTATATACCAGTGCTATTGTCATAAGTGAAGAGACTTGCCAAGAGGAGGGGGTTTCTGGGCAACCAGAACCCCCCCCCCCCATTTGCCTATGACCCCTGCCCAAATTGGTACTGAATGTTGTGGCATATGAAATAGTGACATTATCTCTTTTTTTTCTTTGCGAAAGCATTTCAGAGTTTAAGGTAACAAATCTTTAGAACCATCAATAATTGCAAATGAAAGTGTGGGTGAACGTTGTCAAAGGTAGTGGGCAACACAGAGGCTAGCATTGCTGACTAATTTCTGATGGCGTTCAGGTCTGCCATCAGAAATTGTAGGGCCTGAGACTGATTAAAAAGCCATTGCTCCATCTCGAAAACTCAGCATGTCCGGTGAGACTTGTTGTATACTTCGCTGACTGCACTACGTTACCTCTATGTTGCGTCACAGGAAATATGAACTTTGTTTATGACATATACTTGATTGACTCCAGTCCCAGGTTCCCTTTCTGTCTGGGCCTGGTCTGCAGTCCCAATGCCTCTCCCCCAGATGGGATTCTGGATCCGGTTACGGTATAACAGCTAGACAATGTCTAGGTTGACAGTCACTAGGTCGACCAATAATGATCGACAGTGACTAAGCTCGACACCTTGAAATGCTCGATATACCATAGGTAGATATTGACAGGTCAACACAAGCTTAAGGTCGATGGTCAACACCCACAAGGTAGACATGCATTTTTTGATTCAACCTATTCAATTAATGTGTACATTTTTCACCTAGGTAAAATATTTTGCTGTGCCAATCTTCAATTGAAATTGTGGGGGCGTTTTTGCCTACTTATTTTTGCCCCAAAGCAGAAAAGGCATTGGCAAAAAATGAGAAAAGGAAAAGATATGCCAGCGCTGGCTGTATACAATGATATATAGATTATTTAAGAGAACCGTCTATATATCAGAATCAGAATCAACTTTATTGGCCATGTATGCTTGCGCACACTAGGAATTTTTTTGTGGATTACAGTGCAGCATCAAGCAGGGATGAAATGGGGTGGGGAGACATTACATACATTCCATTGAGACAATTATACACGTTACATTGAGAGCATTTAGACATTACTTGCGGGGATTCACATGCCCGTCGAGCTGCACAGCGACTAGGCAGCCATCAGCGGTGCCACTGGTCATTGCAGCAGCCAGGTAGGTAACAATATAAGCAGGGACAGTACAGTTATCGCACAGGGAACACATACCCGCCGAGCTGCACAGCGCCTAGGCAGCCATCAGCGGCGCCACTGGTCATTGCAGCAGCCGGGTAGGTAATAATAGAAGCAGAGACAGTACAGTTATCACACAGGGATCACATACCTGCCGAGCTGCACAGCGCCTAGGCAGCCATCAGTGGCGCCACTGGTCATTGCAGCAGCCGGGTAGGTAATAATAGAAGCAGAAACAGTACAGTTATCACACAGGGAACACATACCTGCCGAGCTGCACAGTGCCTAGGCAGCCATCAGTGGCGCCACTGGTCATTGCAGCAGCCGGGTAGGTAATAATAGAAGCAGAGACAGTACAGTTATCACACAGGGAACACACACCCGTGTATACAGCCAGCGCTGGCATATCTTTCTTGTTTACTAGTTGTTGGGGACTGACCACCCCCTGCCAGCAGCTGCTAATTGCACAACACACAACTCTTTTCTTTCCATTGGCAAAAAATGACTACAAACCAGGTGAAAACACGTGGATTCGGTCATTTGATTACATAGTTGTTGCAATTGAATACACAGGCATCAAAATAGTCCAGGCGAAGAAAAAAAAACCGGACTAATTAAATATCCCCTTATGGCAGTGGTTCTCATCAACCTCGGTCCTCAAGGACCCCCAACAGTGCACATTTTCCAGGTCACCCCGCAGGTGCACTCATTATTCACTGACACATTTTAAAAGATCACATGTGGAGCTAATTATTTCACCTGTGATTCTGTGTGGAGATCTGCAAAACAAGCACTGTTGAGGACCGAGATTAAGACCCACTGCCTCAGGGGCTGATGCTACATGCAAAGTGCCTGTAGTTTAGGAAAGCCTATTTTACAGCCTTATACAAACACAAGTATCCATTCAACTTAATGCAAGGGTGTTGTGTATGATATTACACCAGCCCAATTCAAGAGAAATACCATAAACATCATTCACTTCTCCATAGAGCTTTTGTAACCACCCAGTTCCCTTTCCCCAGTATTTACCATCAAGATCCGTACCATCAAGATTCAGCTGTCAGTATTCATGTGGTTAATACAACATTGTGGTTTTATATGGAAATTACATGTTCATTTTAATGAGCTGCAATGGTGACCTAAATGTGATCTCATTAACATCTAAGTCCTAACACTACACATATAAAATCTAATTAATCAAGTAACACAGAAAAAAAATATTTGAACGTGTCTGTTGAACACAATGCTTCAACGTTCTCTGGTTCACTTTAGCCATTGTTCTGTAAATTTCTTCATTGTTTGTTTATATGGTGCACCAGATTCCGGAGCGCCGGACAGCCGGCTTACAGATAAATGGCTATAACACAATAAATACGTCATGAATACACATAAGTATAATAACAAACATTAATTAAGTGTAATACTAGCAGACATGTGCAAGAAAACCTGCATGAGTTATACTCCAGCAATTACAGGAGGCATACAAATGAATAAGAATTCCATATGTATGAGTAGGCGGGATACATTTACATGTGGAGAAAGGTAAAGTACCATTTTTCTTCACTTTATCACTCTCCAAGCGTTGATGCATATTATTCAGTATAGGTATCATAGAGGCAGAGCCGGCCTTAGGCATAGGCAAACTAGGCAATTGCCTAGGGCATTTGGAATGCCTAGGGGCATCACCAGCTTCTGCTGATTAAAATGATATGCAGCATGCCTATATTCTGTGTGTGAGTGAGGCTGTATCTGCATATGAAATAGTGTATTCATGGAAATCACTGTAACATAGCATTCCATATGCAGTTACAGCCACAGTTGCACACAGAATATAGGCATGCTGCATATCATTTTAATCATTGGAAGCTCCTTGTGTGTGCTGGTCATAACAATGCAAATAAGATGAATTTTCAGAAAAAACGGCACCCAACATTAGCAGAACTGGCCAGGAGCTGCATGGCTTATTGAGTCAAGATGTATGAGGAAACATCTGTATCCAAGCAGGGGCATAGGTCACAGTGTTAGCGGCTGTGCGAGTGCTATCTGCAGGTGGGTTGCTTGTGCAATAGTGTTCAGCATATGTGTAAGGGGCATTATGTGTGTCATGTATAAATGCATTAATAATGTGCGACATATGTGTAATGGGCATTATGTGTGTCATGTGTATAAGGGCATTAATAATGTGCAACATATGTGTAAGGGGCATTATGTGTGTCATGTATAAATGCATTAATAATGTGTGACATATGTGTAACAGGCATTATGTGTGTCATGTGTATAAGTGCATTGGGTTGCAGTGTGGCCATGGAGGTGCTTAAAATACAATATTTTCTCCGGATTTTTTTCTAAGGGTATAATGTGAGGAGTAATGTACGTAAGGTAAAGTGGTACTACTGTGTGATGTAACGTGAATAAGGGACACCATCGCAAGATATAATGTGAATAAAGTTGCACTACTGTGTGGCATAATTTGCATTGGGGGTACTATTGGGTGGCCATGCCCCTTCCCAGCAAGAACACACCCCTGTTTGGGCTGAGCACCGAATGTGTGCACTGTTTCTATTTAAAAAATTGCGGGTAGGAGCACCAAAATGATGACTGCTATGATGAGGGTTGATGGTGCTGGGAAAGGGGAGCAGGGTCAGAGGCGGAACTAGTGGCGGTGCTAGGGGGCACCAGCTAAAATCTTGCCTAGGGCGTCATTTAGGCTAGGGCCGGCTCTGCATAGAGGTAAACATGGAATATGAGATATATGGCCTGATACAAGGCCAGTCGTGATCCTTTGATTTGCATTGGCATCCAAGACAGTAGCGTAAGTTCATACCAAATAACCGGGGCAAAATAAATGGTGGGGCCCCCTCCCCTACATCCCAGCGGCCATCAATGCATGCGCAGTAGCACAGCTGAGTCAGCAAATGTGATTGCATTTCTTCTCAGTGATAGTCCAGTTTAGCTTATATTGTACGCACCAACAGTACATCTATGCCAGGGATGCTCAAACTATTTTGCTCGCGGACCCCATCAGACAATAAAAATTATTACAGTACCCCAGCAAGTTACTACTGAATGGCCTCCACATGTGTGGTCCTTGAAGTGAAGTGACCGCTAATGTGACAGGGAGGCAGTGGGGAATGGGGATGATAAAGGGTGACAGGGGGATGGAAGAAAGAAGCATTGGGTATTTACTTAATTATTTATATCCTGTCCCCCCTTCACAGACACATTTGCCTGATGGTCAGCAACATAGTCGTGACCCCATGCTGAGGTGGTTGGGACACACTTTGGGGTCAGGACCCACAGTTTGAGAACCGCTGATAAAAGGCATCTTCATTGTCTGCGACTAGCCCTGATAAAGAGCCCTAAAATGTTTATATTAACAATTATTGCATCCATTGTCTACCACAGAAAATAAAATACATTATTCACCACAGAGGGAAAAAAACCCACATTGGAGCGATTCAATTGTTTCTCTGATCAGATGCCTGAATTTATCACAACTGACAGCTCTAGCTTTAGCCACACAAAGACCAGGATGTATCAAAAGAAAACTGTGGTTAAAACTCTGTTCCCTGTGTTTTTGCCACATTTTTAAATATATCAACACAGTCGTGTTTACAGTGCGGAGAGTAGCGCAACATATTTTTCTGGCATTAACCTATAGAAGCCTATGGGTTTCTTACCGCATCCCCTGCCAACCCCCACCGAGTCACACCACCAGCGCCGGCCCCCTCACCTGCTGTCCAGGCAGCCTCCTGGTGTACTGCAAGGACCCAGTGACCTCCTCCTCCCTAGCAACAGGACTTCCCCTTCCGGGTGCAGGGAGGATGAGCCTGGGAGTTCCTGCAACAAACAACTCATTATCTCCAAAAGAACTGGGGGCATGCACCACAACTAAATTCCTCCCATTATCTACTACAGAGAAAAAAAACACATTATTGCCCCTCATACATTATAACACCTCATCCACTATAAAAAAAATAGACATTATCCCCCTCTAAAGAATCTCAAACAGCAAAAAACACACACACACACACACACATATATAATTGCCCAGCCAAACACAGGATACTTACCCATACCTCCCAACTTTACAATCACTATATGAGGTACCTGCTGCACTGAAGACGTGGCCGCTCCCGAAAAAGGTGCAGGGGCTTGTGTGGAGGGGGAGGCGTTTTGTGTGTGGAGTTGGCATTGTTGAGCGGCACAACCCTTTTTTATAGCTTCCCGAGCAGCTGGGCAAGGAGTGGTTCCCCTACCTGGCTGAAACTACTGTAGGACTGGAGGAAGCAGCTGTCACTGCGGTTGCGGCCAGTACGGCCAAACCTGATTGGCCGGGGTCTGGGTGGTGAATGCACTGGTCCTCGAGCCCACCCTCCTCCTACAGTATGTGCTCCTTTTAAAAGCTGCTACTTGGAGGCCGATGGCTCCATTGCCTCCCAGAGTTCCGCCACTGATCCAAGACCATCAAGGGTGTTTTCAGCTGACATCCATTGGCTGCGAGAGTGCATACAACATTTCGGGCTATGTAGAGGTGACTATACACAAAGGGGTAGATTAACTAAAGATTCTATAACCGAAAAGTGGTGGTGTTGCCAATAGCAAACAATCAGAATATGTCTATAATTTTCTAGGATAGAATCGTGAAAAGATTGAGTAAGATTCTTATTGGGTTGCTAGTGAAAAACACCTTCACATATTATTTGTAGAAGCTTTGTAGTACCCCAATGGTGTGATAATTTCAAATGGATCTTCTGCACCCTAGGGTAAGGCACGTGGAGATGTGGACAGATAGGGCTGCTGTCACTAATGAATATATAGGGGTGATGCAGCTGCATAGACACAGCTGTAGCTGTCCCTGAATATGGGAGGAAAATGTGGCTATTTCAGGCAGGAGCAGCCACTTGTCATCCAGGGCTATAGGGATTAGAAGGTGCTGCCAATGAGGCCTTATATGCCACTACAGATGGAGTGCCTCTCTTCTTTGGCCGTGGATCGCCGGAATGTCCCCGCTGGCAATCGCCAGCGGATGCGCTCCATCTGACTGGGACGCGCGTGCGTCCCAGTTTAATGACGGCCCTGCTGTGGGTCCCTGCACGTCTCCACTTCTGGGAAACCGGCAGGGATGGGGGGGGGCAGCGAGGGGCACCGGGGGAGGCGGCGGGCACCAGTAGCCAGCTCCGTAGCCACGTGGCGTGCAAGCATCTCATGCACGTGTGCCCCGTGGCATAGTATGCAATCTGTATCTCGTTATCTAAACATAATTTTTGTCACATCCTGTGTTCTAGCTATATGAAGATACTACACTACAAAGCCCTGCTTGATAGTAATGGGTTTGAACTAAATATTATACATGATTAGAATCTGCATGCATACAAATAGATCAGTAATCTGTCTGTCTCCATTGAGACAGGTCATGGGTTCTAATCCTAGGCGTGACTCCTAAGCATTAATACTCCTAAGATTTTTATCTTTATTAGTTTTTTAAAATTTTTGTACCAATGGTATAGATTTATAATGTTCATATGAATTTATCAATAAATTAATTTTATTACGAAAATTATTTCTCATTGTGTGGCGCTCTCTGGGATATTTACAGGGGAGTTAACCCCTGTGCATATTTTTCCTAAGCAATGCATTTGTTTAAAATAAATAATAATGTAAATAAAAGTGTTGCAAAGTAAAGGTGCCCATACTGTACATGGTGCGGATATCGCATGCGTTTTGGGCTAGATCGCATCGAATCGCATGCGATTTGCGTGCAACGCGATTTCCGTGCGATGCGATCAGAAGGCAGTACAAAAAGGATGTGCAGCACATACTTTTGTACTATGCGATTAGATGCCCGCAGGAGCACGCATCGCATTGCACAGTGCAAATACACCATGTATGAGCACCTTTACAAGATATATAAAAATATTTTCTGGGGGGCGCCAATATTTATCTTGCCTCCGGGCAACTGGGATGAACTTAAGCCACTGCTCAGAATACTGCCCTAGAATTGCGTTTGTCTGCTGCAGTGGCGTAACTATAAAATCAGCGCCCCCGCCGGCAGGCTACCCCGGCTCTGTGGCTGGGACCCGCAGATCTACATGTCTGTGGTCCCGGCGCTTCTCCTAATGAAAAATTCATATTTTACCTTCATAAAAATTCCTGCCACTAACAACTCGCCGCCGCCGGGACCCGGAGTAGATCTCCGGGTCCCGACGGCAGCGACGAGCAGGGGTGGGTGAGAGGTAAGCAGGACCCAGCGGCAGTGCTGCACAGCAATAGCCCCGCAGACCCCCGGCACCCTCACTATAGTTACGCCACTGGTCTGCTAATGGCACTGCATCTGATTCAGGTGCCATCCCCTTACATTGTGTGGTGGCTATTGAGGGGCATGTCTTGGCATGTAAATGTAATCTCATTTTACATCGCAGCTCCCACAGTGATTCTGCGTAGTCATGGAGGCAGTCAGGGAGTCACTGCAACGCAGATGCGTCAGAGTACACAGTTGCTGAGCATGATATGATTCCTTCAGTGGGAGTCTCTGTTCACTTGTTGGCAAATGAAACACGTGTCATTTCACAGTTCCGTCAGATCACTGCTGCATTGACATTGCCACCACTGAATCAGGTCCAGCGTGTATGCAGACCCAGCACCTTCTGTCTGTTTTCTGATGAAGACCAAAATCATGGGAAATGTTTTTTTTGCTAAAGTATCCAACATCAGAAGTGCTGCCAATTCTGGGCTATCTCAGGAACCAGATCTTGCTAGTTGGGAGGAAATGGATTTGCAGTGAAATATTGGGATGGGTACATCTGTACCATAATTACTGTAGGCATTATTCATTATTTCTATTTTGTATGAAGAACAGGCTTTTAGGGCATATCTACAACCCATAATTCACCCAGTTTTTCAGGCATTTTGGGGATAATTCAGACCCATTATGGGGGTAATTCATTTTTACACAGGGCACAAGTCATCGTAGGCTCAGAGTAGCCCTTATAGTGGGGAAGACTGCACTACACAATAAACTAAATATAGCAAATTCTAAAAATGGAGGCACCAATCACTTCATCTAATACACAAACATGTATTTAATATAATTAGAACATTACAATAAAAAAATGACATAACGATAAATGATGATAAGCAATAATAAAAAAAATTATTATAAAAGAAGTTGTTTGCATAAGCTAATAAACAGGGAGCAACTGATAGTCAGTCCATATGGTACCGTATATGGAGACATGTCCTAATTATGACCACTTTGGAGGTCATTCTGATTGACCCGCAAAGCTGCGAAATTCGGAGCTTTGTAGGTCATCTAAACGTCGCCCACATGAACGCCCGCCCCACCTCACACGCCAATTTCCCCACACGCATGACAATGGATGTTTAGCATAAACATCCATTCGCTGACTTGCGTCGCCGACCATTGAATGATTTTGCAAGCGCTTGCAGATTTAAGTCAGCCTCTGCTTACCTTTGATCTGCGGTGCCCTTGTACATCCGCTGATGTCAGCTGCCACCCCCTGCATCTGTGTCACGGCCACATTAGCATGGGAACGCACAGCTTATCATGGGGATGACCATGAAATGCTGGTCGTTCCCATGGGTGCTACCCCTCGCCGTGGTCCCAAGACCACACTGCTAGGTGCAAAGGGACCGGCAAATAAGCAATTTGCCGCTCCCGCTCAAACAAAGCGGCTGCACATGCGCATAAAAGTTTATACGCAGTCCCTAACCATCTTTCCCCTGTGAAAATGCGCAGTGGAGCGAACGAATCAGAATGAGGGCCTTTATCCAGGTCGATTCCTACTTTGCCTTAAAGAAAAGTTGTCCACAATTTTGATGCCATTGGCAATAGCCGTACAAGTTGGTCCAGATGGCCGAATAAGTTCACTCTGGGATTGCGCTCCCTGGCATTTTTTTGAACAATGCTCCAAATCGGCTAAGGGATCTCCATAAGAAACGTACTCACAGACCAAAGTGGTAAAAAGTTTTAGCGGCTGGTCCGGTCACTGGAGGCCACGTACAGGTATTGCATTATGGCAGGACTGAAATCTGTGCTCTCTAGTATCCAGGCTACTCTGCCCTGGACGTAATGGACAAAAGCATATACAGCATGGAGCTGATATCACACACCCTCCCCTAGCACACCTAGCATGTTCCTGGACACTCCCGGCGGTTTTTCCGTCAGATCTAGCATTTTTCTTAGCACACCCAGTAAACTGACGGTTTCCACCCCCAGACACCTACTTCCTGTCATTCATCTTGCAATTGGCATAAAAATATAAATAGTACCAGGATTTCATCGCTGAACAGCCTCACGCATGCGTGCTACGTACTGTATGCATGCACAGTGTATCGATAATCAGCCACCGTGCTAATTCACAGCCGTGCAATCAGGTCTGAATTGGGCCCTTTGCACACCTCCTATTGAAGTGCGTAGAATGTTAAATAGAGTGAATCTGCATTCCGGCATAGGGCGTGGGACCTAATGATGCGATTTTATGCTAATTGAATCATTTTAACCCCACCCCAGTGTGAACACGACCCAATCAAAGTAATTTCCCAATGAGGGGGTGGGGCCTAATGACACATTTAGCCCAGCCCTGCCCCCAACACTGCCCACCTGCTTCTCTTCTCTGGGCATTACGGTAGGCATGTATGCTACAACCCTTTCCTGTTCTCAGGGATGATTATTTATGCAGATCAGATGTATGCTGACATTTTGTTATGGTAAATACAAAACGCACATTTATTTGCTGTCCCTGTGGATTGCCGGGGTTGGCACAGCATAGAAATAAGCTGTTCTCTAAACTGCTGCAGCAGCAGGAACACGTGAGGACTTGCCCTAATGGGGACAACAAAGGACTATTCAGCTTGTTGTTTTCATGCTGTAAATCTCACACCTGTTAAGGTAACTTAACTGATTCAAATTACTCCCATAGAGAAGGAATTTTATCTTGCAGGCAAATTTATTTTCATTGTCCTTGGATATAGTGAATTAAAAGTACATTTGATATAGTAAGATCTAAGGGCCCTACACACAGAGAGATTTGTGCCAGATTCATAATGGGAGTTTCAGCATCAGAGATTTCCAATATCTCAGGATTTTGAAGGTCCTTATGAAGACATTTTCTGAGCGATTTTACTACAGTGCTCAGAAAATGCCCTTACATCGCTGTGTGTGTAGGGGCATAGCGAAAGTGAAGTGTGGCCCCGCGAGTTGCTATCGACACGTCGATTAATAACCAGCATGCTGTTTATTAATCGTTCAGGTCAGTGTTCTCACCGGAGAACATGGGCCCTGACAGGTCTCTCAGTGTATAGCGCTGAGCAATGAGAGAGTTCTGAGCAGTCTAGCATAGCTCAGAACAGGGCTGGATTATAATGGAGGCACAAGGGGTCAGTGCCCCTGGGCCCCCCTCTAGCCAGGGGCCCCTTGTGGTTGGCATGTATTTGTAAAAAAAAATGTTGTTTTTTTTTAGCTAAAGATTTTGTGAATGGGAGTGGGGTAGTGCTGCAGCTTCACCTATCTGCCAATGTGACAATGATTAATGGTGCTGAGCATGGGGTGCCAAGGCACACTGATTGCACAAGTGTGCAGTGCATTACAGGGAGTTGACTTAAGTCTCATGAAACTTTGCGCCCGAGGGCAGAGGCTGAGATGTTTGTGCTGAGCTCTGATTGGTGGAGCTCATTACATGCTTCTCAGGCCCATGGAGAACAGCAGCAGCCTAGTCATGGGAGGGTTTTTAATCAGAGGCAGCACTGAAACTGTGAGGTCTCCTACAGAGTAAGGTGCAGAGGGACAAACACAGGCTTTTCATATGGTATGTATGTGTATGTATGTGTATGCATGTATGTATGTGTGTGTGTGTGTGTGTGTGTGTGTGTGTGTGTGTCTATATATATATATATATATATATATATATATATCCCTGCAGTTACCCATTGACCAAGTTTACACTGCCTTTACTCTGTGTTTTGACAGTGTAATATTCTCCAATGCAGTTTGAGGGCAGTAATGACAAGTGCAAGAGGGCCCCCCTGTCTAAAGTGCCCCAGTGCCCCCCAAAGGCTTAATCTGGCACTGGCTCAGAACGCTCTCCACCCTGGCGTCCATCGCCCCATGTGTAGGGGGCTTGATTTCAGGAGAATAAAAAAAACTATGAACATACATACATAAATATAAACATATAAACGCAAGTAAACATCAGCGCGGCTTCCTCTGACAGCTTCAGGTTATATGCTCTCACTTTGCTTCAAGCTATTGTACAGAATAATGTGCAACTCTGTTAGCTCCAAAATCAAAGCAGTCAGACAGGTCAAACATATGAGCGTTAGTGGTTGGTGATATAGCGCCCCCCCAAACATATAACCATCGGTGATATAGCGTCCCCCCCCCAAACATATAACCATCGGTGATATAGCGTCCCCCCCCCCAAAAAAAAAACATTTAAGCATTGGTGATAAATGGGTCTCTCCCACAATCATATAACTGTTGGTGATATGATTGATTCCTCCACCCCCAAACATATTAACATTGGTGGTATAGGGGTCCCCCAAAAAAACAATATCATTGGTGTTATAATGGTGTCCCCCACCCCCCAAAATACAAGCATTGGTGGCACAGTGGGAAGAAAAAAAATACTTACCAAACAGTCTGTAGCCTTCAGCACCCTTCTCCACTTCAGCAGCAGCAGCGCAGAGTGAAGAGGCTCCAGAGGCGGCTTTGGGCGGCTTTGGGCGGTTTCACAGGGCACTGGGCAACTTCCAGCGGCTAGAATGTCACTGATCGCTCAGAAGGCCACCACACATGCAGAAATGTGTGGACCTTCTGAGCAAACATAACAAGCGGGGCCACGCATCCCTGTCGCTGTGTGGGTTACACACACAGCGATAGTCAGCCACTTTCTGAGCGATTCATGTAAAATCGTTTAGAAAGTGTCTGAATTTCGCTCTATGGACCTTATTCAGCGTTTCATGGGCGTTCCCATGAGAATGCTGGGCGTTCTCCTGCTAATGCGGCCGTGACAGATATGTGGGGGGGGGGGTTGTCAGCTGACATCACTGGATGTCAGCTCCCCGCCCACTTGCCCCTGAGCATCCACGCATATGTAAGGTTCCTCAGATTGGGAGGGTCTCAGTGGCATGCGAATGGATGTCGACGCAGCCAGTGGGAATGTACGCGCCTTGCAATTGGTGGGCCGGCATACTACCATTTGCAAGGCGGGTTCTGGTTCACTCGCAAGGATGCAAATTCGCATATGAGCAAATGAACCAGAATACTTCTTTGCTGTAGGCATCTAAGACACTTTTGATTTGTCATAAAAAAGAGTCCTGACACTAGCAGCGTTGTACCATATCTGCCAACTCACTTACGCCATCTCCCACTGCATGGCATATTCAGGTTAGATGTATGAGGACATACCTGGAGATAAGGGCAAGGCAAAGAAGCAATCTGCTTGGAAGACAAGAGAAAGACCATACAGCCTGATGGAAAACTCTCACTTTCACAATGCTAACTGTTATGGGGCCTACACACGTAGCGATGCCTGGGCATTTTCAATGCGATTTAACTAGATCGCTTAGAAAATGCCCCTACATCGCTCTGTGTGTAGGGGCATAGCTATAGCGATGCGTTACCCTGATCGTTGCTATAACCATGGCTATTAATATCCAGCACACCGGATAATCTAGGTAATCGCCGGGGTTAGCGCCAGTGTTCAATAAGAATACAACTTCAGTCATATTCGTATTCTTAATACGACTGGCATCGGTCGTATTTTATGCAAAATACGATTCGTAAATAGGGAAGATTTACTAATCTGACGTATTTACTGATTTGTATTATGCCAATGGCATAGGTGGGTGTATTCCAAGTCGCAGTATGCGGCCCAGGCTTGATGGGACTCATAGTTCCACAGCAGAACCCAATAGTTTAATCTATCGTTTACACAATGGCTATCAGCCCGATGACCACAGCCCAGGGGCACCAGGGACAGCACTGGGCTTCAGCCCGTGCAGGTTAACTCTGAAGAAGGGACTCCTTTATTGGGGTGGTCCCCACTGCCCTAGGGTCACTGCCCGGGCTGACCGGTCAGGGGGTAATGTTTTGGCTGCGGGAACTTATATTGTAAGTTTCCCCTGGCTGTGGCATTACCCTGGCGGCTGGTTGGGTCTGGTGCTGGTTCTCAAAACAAAGGGGACCCCTACTCATTTTGTTCCCTATATTTTGGGATATATAAATATATATAAATATATATATAAAGATACATGTGAAGAAATAATTGATATGTGTATATATATATATATATATATATATATATATATATATATATATAAAGATACATGTGAAGCAATAAACACATGGAATAACAAAATATTATCTCTAGGCTCTGGAGGGGGTTTTGAACCGGGGGCAGTCGGCTGTCTGTGGTTTGCAGCCAGATACTTTGTCTCGGAGCCACCGAGGCTCTATATGTTTAAGTAAGAGGAATCTGGTATACATAAATCAATGAAAAAATCTCCAAAAAACATTCTTTGATGCCGAATAATTAGAATATTTAGATATGTTTGTACTCATTTATATATTTATAAATTATTGAAGTATTTATTTGTTTATATTGTAAAATTAAACACTAATAAAGTCCACAGAACTCTTAAATGAACATATGATCATTATAGAGATATGCACCTGACTGGTGATAAACCATATGAACCCACAGGTGCAAATTAATGAATGCCTTACAATGATTGGCTAATTTGTCTTTTTAAACCATGTCAGCAACATGACAGATCATCTTCTGAGGAAACCGTCAGGATTGCTTTGGACGGAGAAACGCGTCAAGATCTTTTAAATTCTTGTCCAAGATATCCACTGCTGCTTCATTCAACCTTGATGAATATATCCACTGCTGCTTCATTCAACCTTGATGCCTATCGTTTAGGTGTACCTGCTTGATTGACTACACAAGTTAAAGGGTTTGCGGCGGCTGCGGCAGCGGCTGGGACTGTTGCGGTGATTGACGTCCATCTACCTAGGCATCTTTGAGGTATTAACAGCGTGTGGCTCAGTCTGCTCCCAGCACTAGCTCCCTCTCCATCTGAGCCACGCTGGTTGTCAGCAGACCGGCCACCACCTCCGGAATTACTGTGTCTGCTCTCGGTACTGGCTCCCTCAACATCGGAGCAACGCCAGTAGTAGTGGACGGATCAGTAGTGATTATCACCGTACCCCAAATTCTGCATGAGCCAGTAATATAAATACTAACACTATACCTGGAACATTGCAACTTGAGTGGTCATAATTGTGATTGAAATATCTTCTTAAAGACAGATTACATTTAACAGCTATTGATAAATTGAGGAAAATTCCGGATATTTTAAGTGAATTAGGAGCTCCCTATATATTATTTCCCATAATATCAATATATATGGGTTATTTGAAGGCACATCATTCATTACCAGAATTTAAGTGGACACCGTTGGATAATAGTTATTGTTCAATTATTTTTAACGGTACTTGTTTCCTAGCACGGCCACAATCGCGGGCATCGTGTACCTTAAAGTTAAGGTACACGATGCCCGCGATGGACCCGATTTCCTTTGAAATCAGGTCCATTTTGCCGGCAAAGGCAAAATCGGGGGCATCGTGTCGGTCGCGTGCATTAACATGGCCCCCGACGCGACCGACGCGATGCCCGCGATTTTGCCATAGGCTTCAATGTTAAATTATTTTTAACATTGAAATTGGGAGCATCGCGTCGGTCTTGTGCCATTATAATGGCACAAGATGAGATGGACTTGATTAAGTCCATTTTACATAGGGAACAATGTGAAATGGGCCAATATGACCCATTTCACATTGTATATGGCCCCGCCATGGGTTACGCAACCCCATTGTGAGCGTCACCCCACGATTGATGCCAACCGGAAGCGTGGCGAGCGCAGCGAGCCCGCTAGGGGCGGCGGTGCGCATCCTCCGACCTTTTCATACCCCTACTATCCACGTCGGCGCGGAGATGAGAATATAAAGTGTGACGAGCGCAGCGAGCCACCGAGCCCGAAGCGTGGCGAGCGCAGCGAGCCCCGCGAGGGGACACGTATACCTGTGAAGGTATACTAGGAGAACCACAAGTCCCAGCATGCGGGGGAGGCTTGCTGGGACTCATAGTTCCACAGGAAAAAACAATAGTTTTTATTCTATTTTTTTACACCATTCCATCAGCCCGATGCCCACCGCCCAGGGGCATCGGGGACAGTACCAGGCTTCAGCCTGGTCAGGTAAGTCCTGGAGGGGGGGGACCCCTTCATTGGGGGGGTCCCCACTCCCCCAGGGCCCCTGGCCAGGCTGACTGGTCAGTAGGGATGAATGCTTTGGCCGCGGGAACTTATATCATAAGTGTCCCCCGGCTGTGGCATTACCCTGCTGGCTGGCTGTGTCTGGGGCTGGTTCTTAAAATACGGGGGACCCCTAGTCATTTTGTCCCCCGTATTTTGGGAACCAGCCCCGGACCTGGAGCCTGGGGCTGGTTTTAAAAAATCAGCGAAGCCCTATCTGTCGGGTTTCCTGATTTTTTAATACCAGCCCCGGCTCCTTCAGCCTGGTGCTGGTTACGGCTGTGGGGGGGACCCCACGCCGGTTTTTTTTTTTAGTCAAAGCTAGAACGCCCACATGGGCGTTCCAGCTTTGTCAGTATAGTCGCAAGGACGGCAGCATATCGGTCGGACGTGCGTACACACTGCACTTTTGTACCGATATGGGGCCGTCCTGTCGGATGAAAATTAAACTGCAAAGAACCATCGACCGACCGAGTATGGACGGTCAAGGCAGTTTTTTGCCGTTTATCGCTCGTACGGGACAGTGTACACACCTATACAATTGAACGGCTGTCCGACCCAGAACGGAAGAACGGCCCGACAATTGTATATATGTGTACCCAGCTTAACCTAGCTTTTCTCCAAGCTCAACACTACACCAATAAGGTGATTGGGAAAACCAACTTGATAAAGCTCTTTTGAATGTAGGTCACTCCAGAAGAGCTATAAACTATTTGTATCAAATACGGAGAGAGCCTAATTATACTGGCCAATTCCAAACAGGTATCACTAAGTGGCGGTCGGGCTTCCCCAACTTATGCTGCTTTCCCACTGCAGACCCGTTTTAGTTTACAGGTAATCTTAAATGGTATTTAGCATTCCCACTGCAGCAGATTACAGTTTCAAATGCCATTTAAGTACCATTCCCATTGCAGGTAAAACGTTTTAGCTCTTCAAAACGTTTAGTGCCTGTGACAATGGGTCAGGCCTGTCTTTCCTTGTTGATATATATATATATATATATATATATATATATATATAGATATATATATATCTATATATATATCTATCTATATATATATATATATATATATATATATATATATATATATATATAGATCTATCTATATATATATATATATATATATAGATCTATATATATATATATATATATATATATAGATCTATAGATCTATATATATATATATATATATATATATATATATAGATCTATATATATATATAGATATATATATCTATATAGATCTATATATATATAGCTAGATATATATCTATCAACAAGGATAGACAGGCAGCTTGGAGGGGGTAGAGGGGGGAAGCTGTCCCCGGGTGCTGTGGGGGTAGAGGGGGGAAGCTGTCCCCATGTGCTGCGGGAGGAGGGGGGTCCCTGCTGCTGCTGAGGGGAGAGGGGGTACCTGTCAGCCTGACACGGCGCTGCCGCTGCTGTATCTCCCCCCCGGCGGCCGGTCCTTGCGGCGTATGTACAGTCAGTGTCGGCGGTCCCTCTGGCGCAGGGGAAATAAGTACTATTTCCCCTGCGCCAGAGGGACCGCCGACACTGACTGTACATCCGCCGCAAGGACCGGCCGCCGGGGGGGAGATACAGCAGCGGCAGCGGCCGCCGGGGGGGGGAGATACAGCAGCGGCAGCGGCCGCCGGGGGGGAGATACAGCAGCGGCAGCGGCCGCCGGGGGGGGAGATACAGCAGCGGCAGCGGCCGCCGGGGGGGAGATACAGCAGCGGCAGCGCCGTGTCAGGCTGACAGGTACCCCCTCTCCCCTCAGCAGCAGCAGGGACCCCCCTCCTCCCGCAGCACCTGGGCACATCTTGCCCAGCGCTGCACGCTGTGGACCCGCTGCGGGCTGAAAGTGGTTTATCTTTCAGCCCGGCAGCGTACACACACGGAGATGATTGCTGAAAAAAATCAGCAATCATCTCTACCGTTTAAAGATGCATTCCCATTGCATCTTAAACGGTAGATTACCGTGCAAAACCCTGCTCTGAAAACGGGTTGAAATACCGTTTAACTTTAAACGGTATTTCAACTCTGGCGCTTTCCCACTGCAGCCTTAAACGGTATTTTGCCCTCAAAAATCGGCAAAATACCGTTTTAAGGCTGCAGTGGGAAAGGGGCATTAGATTAAACTTAAAAAAAAAAAACAACCTATTGTACTCCATTAATACAATATCAGCCACATCCTATAAAGACATGTTTTTTAAAATATTTGATAGGGGATATTTATCTCCCCATCGCTGCAGTTTAATGGTATTAACTAACTCTTCAGCATGCCCCAAAAGCAATCATGCTGACGCAAATTTATGCCACTGCCTATGGGAATGTACAGCTATTCAACAATTCTGGATGACAGGAAATTTGCAGTGGATCATTTGGTTAATTACTTGTTGTTGACACCAAATTTCAGTCAGCTGTAAGAGGTTGTTTTTATACCTTTCCTCGGTAGCGAGGAAATGCATATTACAACAGTGGATATCTGCCACACCTCCCTCATTCCTTATGTTTAAAGAAAAATTATTCCAAATGTTTAAACTTGAATGGACTGAAACAACTCTCCATAAGGAAACTCAAACAAAACTTTTTTTTGAGGTATGGGAGAGTTATATAGACACACTACCTGCGGAGACTAAACAACAAATACACAAGTGCTTCCGTACAACTCTGGTATGAGCCCAGAATGCTTTTGCAAGACCCACCAATTATTTAAAGGGGTGGACGTCTTAAGGCCCCCATGCATTAGGCCGACTTGTCCTCAGGACAAGTCGGACCCAATTCTCCTGTGAGCCGCCCGGGAGCTCCCCAGGAGGCTCACATACAATTTGGCACTTGATGAGCCAAATTTGACATGTGATAAATCGCTTGCGATTTATCACATGTCTGGGAGCAAGGGGTGGGCGGTGAGGTGCAGGGGGGCGGCGGTGATCCTCATCAGGGGGAGCAGTGGGGTGGGCAGCGGGTCCCTGAGCACTTGGCTGGCGGCGCCAATCAGAGAACGGCTAGTCATTTGACAGGTATTTAAAAAATCTAATACCCGCCACTGCACGTCCCACTCCCGTCCCGCAACACTGCTGAATGAGAGACTGTGATCATCACACCGCCCCGGCCAGGTCAGCACTCGCCGGCGCCGCTGCCCGTCACACTGCTCCCCTGGTCAGTTTGCATGCATATGCCTGTCAGGTGGGCAGGCATATACATACAGGGAGGTCGGGACTGCGCATCGGATCGGATCAGATATCACACACCCGCGATTTTGGGCCGATTTCACCTGGTTATCGGCCCAAAGTGCCAAAATCGGATGAAATCGTCCCAAAATCGCATAGTGTATGGGGGGCCTTAAGACACGCATGCCCCCCCCACCCCTCTTCCTGCCCCTCCCTTCCTAATTTTCCCTTTCTTTTTGTTTATATAGTTATTTTGTATTATTTCTTTTTCTTTCATTTGTTCAAACTATTATGGTGTAAACACTGGAAAATTTCACAAATGTCTTAAATTCCATAGAAAGCAGACAGACACAGAGTAGTTTCATTATTGTTCTCATTTATTGATGTTTGTTTGCACAGAACTAGTATTTGCAGGAATTGACTAATGTATTGTGTATATACTTAAAATGCATCCTTAATATGGTCAAAATCTTATAAGTACTAAAGGTGCCCACAGACGCACCGATCCCGGCGTGCGTTGTGGGCTTAACTAGCACACATAGCATCGCATCGTATGCCTTGTGCATACGATGTGCATGCGATGCGATGCTATGCTAGAAAAAGCTAGTACAAAAAGTATGTGCAGCACATACTTTTTGTACTGTGCGATGAGGTGCCGCGGGAGCGCGCACCCCATCGTATAGCATCGCACCGCCGGGATCGGTGCGTGTGTGGGCACCTTTATACACATAATTCATTTATATACAATGCCTTTATTGTATAATCCTCAGACTTATAATTGTATTCATTACTCAATGTAAAGAGATGGTAAAATTGAAAATGTTTGCATTAACCATTGTTGTTAAGTGACACTTCATACTGTTGTATTTATCCTATGCAATAAAAACAAGTTTGAAGTAAAAAAAAAAAAATCCCATGGACTTTAGCAGAGATTACTAAACCTATAGTCGATCTTCCATCAAATAAAGCACCAGCCCCGACGGCTTCTCTAATAAGTTTTACAAATCATGCAAAGATTTACTGTCTCAACCACTACAGCAGCTCTTTGAGGAGGCCTCCACAAAGGGGACTTTCCCCCAGGAGATGTTGGAAATGCGTATTGTAGCGTTCCAAAAACCAGGAAAAAATCCCTCAGTTTTAGCTAATTTCCGCCCTATTGCTCTCCTGAACACGGATGTTAAAACATACGCGGAACTCATAGCTAATAGACTTGCACCACTACTTCCATCTCTAATCTGTTTCGACCAAGTAGACCTTGTGGGTGGTCGACAAGCATCTGATAACACTAGAAGGGTAATTGATGTTCTGGATGCTTTCTCCGCGTCCTCTGAACCTGTCTTGTTGCTTTCGTTAGACGCGGAGAAGGCATTTGACAGATTACATTGGGGATGTTTGCAAGCAGTTTTAACCAAGTTTGGTTTTGTAGGTAGGGCCCTAACCTCGATGGCTCTATATTCAAATCCTTCGTCTAGAGCACGGGTGTCAAACACAAGGCCCGCGGGCCAAATCCGGCCCGCCAGACCTCGTCATGTGGCCCGCGCGAGGAGATAGCACGCAGGGGCAGTATGTCTAAAACAGGAGTGCTGCGGGCCGCGTCCACGTCCGCGGCCGCCTTACCTGTTCCTCCACTGTCGGCGGCCATGTTCCTGTAGGCACATATGTATGCGGCTACAAAAACATGGCCGCCGGCCTCCACGGCTACGTGGAGGAGGGCCTGGCCGCCTGTTTCCTCTGATGCCCGGCAGTGACAGACACTGGGTGGGGACGTCATGACGAAGACGCGGCCCGCCCATGCGTCTGTAGAGAAGTAGGAGCAGGCAGGGAAGCTGGACCGGGAGTCGGGGACAGTGTGGCTGCAGCAAGCAGTGAAGAAAAGCTGGAAGCCGCAGCAGCTGCAGGACAGATGGAGAAACAGTAAGTGAGGATGAGGATCACACTCACAATAAAAAAAATATATATCTGCTGTTTCCTGAGGTGTCCCCATGTATAATTATAATAATAATAATGCCATGACACCACAGGCTGCTCCTCCTGTATAATCATTTATGTGTCATGGCATTACTTTTATTATATTATACAGGGGGAGCAGTCTGTTGTGTCATGGCATTATTATTATACAGGGGGAGCAGCCTGTGGTGTCATGGCATTCATTTTATATTATACAGGGGGAGCAGCCTGTGGTGTCATGGCATTATAATTATACAGGGGGACCTACAGATACAACCGGCCCTTTGAGGGTGACCAAACTGCTGATGCGGCCCCCGATGAATTTGAGTTTGACACCCCTGGTCTAGAGTATTAATGGGATGCTCTCAGCCCCCTTTCTTATTTCTAATGGCACACGTCAGAGATGCCCCCTATCCCCTCCGGTGTTCACCCTGGCAATCGATCCACTAGCAGAATCTATAAGATCTACACCTGAAATTACGGGCCCCTCTATATATGGTGTTTCCCACAAAATCTGTCGATTTGCAGATTATATACTACTGACCCTCACAAAGCCAAGCATCTCTCTACAAGCCCTGCACAATATACTACAGGACTATTCATTAGTTTCCTTCTATAAATTAAACTGTTCAAAAACAGAGGCACTACCAATACACTTCCCTCCCGCCTTATTGGACCACCTGAAATCCCATTACTCATATGCGTGGCAGAGTAACAGTATTAAATATCTTGGCATACACATCCCAGCAAGGATCCGAGAGATCATCCCCTGTAACTACTTACCATTACTTTCTAGCTTTTCAAAATAGCTGCATTGAAAATGGTCCTACTACCGAAACTACTATATTTATTTAGGACAATTCCCATCTTATTACCAGTAGTCGTACTTAATAAATTTGATAAATTGTTTATGTCATATGTGTGGAAAGGGAAAAAACCTAGACTAGCATGAAGGATAATGATTCGACCGCAACTATTCGGTGGCCTGGCCTACCCAGATCTTCAGGCATATCAGATAGCCTCTATTCTTTCCTCTTTGGGACCTTGGCTATCGACAGATGACACCAGACCCTGGGTTGAAATAGAAAAAGGCCTTGTGTCCCAATTTCCTCTTACAGACCTTCTATGGCTGCCCCTGTCTGAAGGGAAATTTGTAACGCGTACGTCTGTGGTGGTACAAGAGGTACGTAAGGCCTGGCACATTTTAATCTCCAGAGTACCGTAAATTTCCCTACCTTTTCTAAATTTATCACTGAGCGGATTGGCTCGTCTGATCCCTGATTTATCCCTCGACTCGTGGGTTTCCCACAATATTATTACGTTGGGGGACATCTATGAATCGGGTGCGCTACAGACTTACTCCCAAGTACAGTCTATCTATGCTTTATCTTGGAGAGACTTTTACAAATACCTACAAGTGCGCCATTGGCTGCGGAATGTCTCAGCACCCCCTCATATCTTCAAATGATCATGCCATGCTCTCTGCATTATATCGCTGTGCTAGTGAGTGCGGTCACAGACAAGACTGAAATAATTATTTAATAAGAATCAGAAGATATTTGTGCGTCTGTCAGCTGTCACGGAAATGGTCAATGGTTCATGGTCCTGAATTTAATCTATGCAGCCAATGCTGATTAACGGTTCTAGATGCCATAGGCTAATACACATGTATACAGATTGTAAGCTCCACTGCGACAGGGACTAATGTGAATGTTCAAAATATTCTTTGTACAATGCTGCGGAATATGTGTGCGCTATATAAATAACTGGTAATAAATAAATAAATGTACTTCAATGTGAAAAACGATATATGGTCGATGGCTCGACCTAAAGATGGTCGACAGTCATTAGGTCGACACTGTTGGGTCGACATACTGGAAGGTCAACATGGGTCTCGTTCAACATGGGACAAGGTCGAAAGGTGTCTAGGTCCACACAGGCGTTAGGTCGACATGGGTTAGGTCGACAGTCAAAAGGTCGACATGGGGTTTTTCACTGTTTTATATGCAGACATGTGCCAACAGGCAGTATTTCATGCCCTACCATCCACTAGGGCGTGGTGGGAGAATAAAATAATGTGCCGAGCACCTTGCCGGAAGCATGGCGAGCACAGCGAGCCATGCGAGGCGACGCGGTGCACTTAAAACGGTGTCCATGTCAACATTCGGGTAAAAAAAACAGTGAAAAAATCCCATGTCGACATTTTGACTGTCGACTAACGCATTTGTCGACCTAGGCACCTTTCCACCATGTCCCATGTCGACCTAGACACCTGTCGACCTTGAGCCATGTCGACCTAGACACCTGTCGATCTTTCAGTATGTCGACCTAACGGTGTCGACTTAATGACTGTCGGCCATCATTAGGTCGACCCAATGATCCCATTCCGTGGAAAACAGGGGGCAGGCAAACAGGGTGCCGATGTACTCTGCAGTCCTCGATGCAGTAAGCTTCTACCTTATTCCAGAATCTTTTATGTAAGCAATATATAGAAAGACTAAAAGCCATCATATACTATTCATTTAAATGTTGAAATGTAACGGCAAAGAGATCAAGACAGACGTTTTGTCTTCTACTTTAGTATATCTAGAAACAATCCATTTTTATTATCTTTCGTGATTGATCCTGTGAATTTCAAGAACACTGAGCTTGTCCTGCACATTCTCTTTGTTCTATTCATTAATGGTCTTGGCCCATTCATCTTTATTCCCACACAAAATTAATTAAAGGATGCTTTCTTTGGACACTGAGACCCTTACCTGGCATTTCATAAAACGGAATTCCTTAATAGGTGTATTTATAACTGGATAATGCTTTGATGTGAAGGCCATTGACTTAATCTATCATTTAGCTATCGCTAAGTTGGTCTGACAGATTCACACGTGTTCCATTTCTGGATGAGATCTTTCCAGTGGAAACCTGTTACTCCTCGTACGGTGCTGCCAAAGTCTATCTGTGCATCCACATTCTTCTCACATTTATATTTTGAAAATAATGTAAGATTTGGGTGTGTCTGAAATGTGGTGCATCAATGGTGTACTGGGGGAATAAGATCCAGCAAAACCATCAGAACAGATTCTCAAAAAAACACACTTTTATATTTCTAGCTCAGTATAAAAGAAAAACAAAGTTGATTTCAAGATTTCAAGTTCACTGTATACAGTGCATTCGGAAATTATACACAGCGGTTCTTTTTTTTACTATAACTATTACAACTTATTACTTCAATTATACCATTTACCATATTTCCAAGTGACTATACTTAGGTACATGTGATTTCTTAATTTTTTATTTTTAATAGATTGGCAAAAATCGCCCAAAAACATTTTTCACGTTGTCATTATGGGCTATTGTGTGTAGAATTTTTAGATAAAAAATTGTATTTACTGTATTCCATTTTGAAATAAGGCTGTAACATAACAAAACGTGTAAAAAAAAAAAAACACATTTTGTTATGTTACAGCCTTATTCCAAAATGGAATACAATAAATACAATTTTTTATCTAAAAATTCTACACACAATAGCACATAATGATTGTTCATTAATCATGTTTTTGGGAGATTTTTGCTAAGTTATAAAAAATAAAAAAACTAAGCAATCACATGTACCTAAGTATAGTCACTTGGAAATATGGTAAATGGTACAATTGAAGTAATAAGTTGTAATAGTTATAGTAACAAAATAAATAAACACAAAGGGTGACATTCTATGGGATGAGATAATCTGACTTTGGCGAATTTTATCGCAAAAACGGCCGTTTTCGCACTTTTTCCCGAATTCGCATATTTAATGAGATGCGAAAATCGGCAAAAAGTGCGGTTTTGCCGCGAAATCGCACTTTTTAGAAGTGCGATTTTTAGTTTTCGCCAGAACTCGCATCCAGATGTTTTCACATTGAAAAGTATATAATTCGCATATTTAATGAGATGCGAATTTGAAAAATGTGTCTAAAAACCTCAAAAAAATCAGACCAGGTTCTGATATGCGATTTGGCCAGAACCCTGCACAGATCATAGAGATCTGTGCATGGCCCTGTGTTAAAAAATGTGGAAAAGTGTTTTTTGACAAAAAAAATTGCGTGGGGTCCCCCCTCCTGAGCATAACCAGCCCCGGGCTCATTGAGCTGGGGCTGGTTCCAAAAATACGGGGGACAAAAAGCATAGGGGTCCCCCGTATTTCTGAAACCAGCCCCGGACTCTTGGACCGGTCCTGGTTCAAAAAATACGGGGGACAAAAAATCTGGGGGTCCCCCGTATTTTGAAACCAGCACCGGGCTCCAACAGCCCTCGGTGTCATGCCACAGCCGGGGGACACTTTTTATATAAGGTCCCCCGGCCGAAACATGAGCACCGTGGCTGGTCAGCCTTGGACGGGGTACCTGGAGGAGTGGGGACCCCCCCATAAAGGGGTCCCCTCCCCCCAGGCTTCACCCGTCCAGGGCTGAAGCCCGGGGCTGTCACCGGCGTCCGTGGCCAGTGGACGCCGGCCTGACAGTGTTAAATCTTTCATACATAACATTGCTTGATATAGAAGAACTACAAGTGCCAGCAGACCTCCCCCGCATGCTGGGACTTGGAGAACCACAAGTCCCAGCATGCGGGGCATTAATGGGCCCGCTGGGACTTGTAGTCCACCTGTAAAAAGAATGTTAAAAAAACACACACACACAGAGCAGTAAAACTTTATTACACACACATGCACACACCTCACTTTTACACCGCTATACATACCGATCCAGGATCCAGCGCTGGTCTCTCTGCAGCAGAGCCGGACAGCCCGCACTGACAGCGGGCTGACCGGCTTTCTCCGATGCAGCTAACAGGTTCTGTCACGCTGTCCCAGCGCGACACAGGCTGAGAGCGTGATTGGGCGATGCGTCTCCATGGAGACGCATAGCTCAGCCCTGATTGGCTGAGCTATGCGTCTCCATGGAGACGCATAAGCCAAAGACGCTCTCAGCCTCTGTAGCGCTGGGACAGCGCTACAGAAGCTGTTAGCGGCATCGGAGAGAGCCGGTTGTCCCCGCTGTCAGTGCGGGGGTAGCCGGCTCTGCAGCAGAAGGGAGACCAGCGCTGGATCCTGGATCGGTGAGTATGTGGGTGTAAAAGTGAGGTGTGTGTTTGTGTAATAAAGTTGTACTGCTCTGTGTGTGTGTTTTTGGTACTCTTTACCTAGAAGGGCGCCCATCGCTGCGCTCGCCACACTATTCTATTCTCAACTCCACGCCGACGTGGATAGTAGGGCATGAAAAGGTCGGAGGACGCGTACCGCCGCCCCTCGCGGGCTCGCTGCGCTCGCCACGCTTCGGGTTCACGTTGATCGTGGGGTGGCGTTAATAATTGTGGGGGCCATTTCAGAGTTCACGGTCACTATTAGGGCTCTGTGGCCCATTTAACATTGATTCCTATGGCCAAATCGCGGGCATTGAGGCATTTAACATTAAAATCGCGGTCAATCACCGTTTTTAACATTGATCCCTATGGGAAAATCGCGGTCATCGCGGGCACCCGTTTTTAATGTACCCGCGATTTACCCGCGATGCCCGCGATGGCCGCGATTTTTTACACCCGACGCCCGCGATTCCAATCGCGGGCGCCCTTCTAGGTAAAGAGTACCGTTTTTTTTTAACATTCTTTTTACAGGTGGACTACAAGTCCCAGCGGGCCCATTAATGCCCCGCATGCTGGGACTTGTGGTTCTCCAAGTCCCAGCATGCGGGGGAGGTCTGCTGGCACTTGTAGTTCTTCTGTATCAAGCAATGTTATGTATGGAAGATTTAACACTATCAGGCCGGCGTCCACTGGCCACGGACGCCGGTGACAGCCCCGGGCTTCAGCCCTGGACGGGTGAAGCCTGGGGGGGGGACCCCTTTATGGGGGGGTCCCCACTCCTCCAGGTACCCCGTCCAAGGCTGACCAGCCACGGTGCTCATGTTTCGGCCGGGGGACCTTATATAAAAAGTGTCCCCCGGCTGTGGCATGACACCGAGGGCTGTTGGAGCCCGGTGCTGGTTTCAAAATACATTTCAACGCACCATGTATTGAGGATCTGTAACACTATCTGTCCAAAAATACGTCCCATTTTGTTTAGGATTATCTATTAGTGCACTTCTATCCGGGGATTGTGGCCAACCACTCAATGATATAACACTGTGGTATTTCACTACATTATAAGGATACTACGGCCCCCCATTCCTGTATTTGAATTTTGGTATAGTCATACCGCTTATAGGATCAGAGAGCCACTGTTTTTTAACACAGTGTGTATTTGTTGTATGTGTTTTTTTTTATATTTCGCTTTCTTAAAATGACAAATAAAAGTTACTTTTTATTCGTGTGAGTTTCAGCAGGTGCATCACACACGGACATACTCTTTCTCTTATATATGTTCCAAATCTTTATGTCCAGTGGTAGCACACCTCCGATAACAATTGACATTTCTTTAGTCACTGTACCAACCCTTTTGCCTCTCATAGATGAGGATCCTGTGCGAATAGCCCAAGCTTTGTGTGTTTCAAAATACGGGGGACCCCCAGATTTTTTGTCCCCCGTATTTTTTGAACCAGGACCGGTCCAAGAGTCCGGGGCTGGTTTCAGAAATACGGGGGACCCCTATCCTTTTTGTCCCCCGTATTTTTGGAACCAGCCCCGGCTCAATGAGCCCGGGGCTGGTTATGCTCAGGAGGGGGGACCCCACGCCATTTTTTTTTTTGATGAACAAAAAATCGCACATTTCCTTAAATTCGCACATTTTCATGCCTAAAATTCGCACATTTTCATGACTAAAATTCGCACATTATCGCACCTAATCGCACTTTTCATTCCAGAATTCGCACCTCATTAAATATGCGAATTCGCGGCAAAAATGCGATATTAAAAAAGTGCGATAATGGGCGATTTTTAAAGTGCGAAAAAATCTCATCCCATAGAATGTCACCCAAACACTCTATACCAGTGGTACCCAAACTTTTTTAAATCTTGGTGGCCTAGAGTATCAGAATTTTTTTAACGGAACTCCTAGATCAAAAGTTTTGTCCTGGTTTCAACTATTATATTTAAGTGGGCCTGCAAGAGTCCCGAAGCACCCTAGGGGGCCTAGGCACACAGTTTGGGAACCCTTGCCCTACGTAATAGGAAGGTTTTTGCCAATGAGAAAACAGAAGTATTAAAAAAAAAATTATTCTGTATATTAAGCGAATAAGGTCAACCATATGGGTGTCACTATGTACCAAAAAAAAAAAAAAAAAAAAAATCGTATTAATTAGAAAAAAGTTTAAAAAAAAACCCATTAAATATAAATTATACTGAATTTTTTGAAACTATGCTGTACAACCAATATACTACCAGTTCAAGTTTGTAGGTGACCTAAGCAGTTGCAGTTCCACAACCCACAATTTCCGTCACTGAAGTCACCTGTGTTTAAGCATGGTTAGCCTTAAAACCTTGACTGTTGGGAGGCTTCAGGACTACATTTGGAAACCACTGGTGTTTACTAATGATGTCAGCATAAAATCAATACACGCCACTAGTTTATGCACAGGCGCAGCCTCCTGCATTAGTTGAATGGATACTTGCATTAGCATAATGTTGTAAAACAGATTGGCCCCAACTACAGCCATTTTTTTCATGTACCTTTGAATCAGCCCCCAAGAATGTAAACACTCTCACAAGCAGGGCCCTACGGTACATGTTCTTTATTTACATGTCTGCTTTTGTTTTGTCTCCTTAAGTGTTCCTGTTTTATGTATGTCCAGCACTGCGGAACACTGTGGCACCTTATTCATTTAGTTTCTTATATAGTGCAGCATATTCCGTTGCGCTTTACAATTGGAAACCACAGTAATAAAACAAACTGGGTGGAAACAAACCAACAGATAGAGGTAGGAGGGACCTGCTCACAAGCTTACAACCTTACAAATCGACAGAACAACAGCTACTAAGGGTGGTATGTATTAAACTGAAATTGCGGTAAAAACTAGGGATGGCCATCGTTGCCATTGCCATCGATGGTTGCCATCGATGGCAATTCTGCAACTGGCCATCGATAGTGCTAAACTATGCAATGGATGACCATCAATATTTTTACATATCGATGGTCATCCATTGTGTTTGATTGATTGGCCTGTGGGCCAATCAAAACACATGGGGTGGGGCTTCCTGGGTGTTGGGGGGGGCGGAGCTATGCTCAGTGTCCCGGCACTTAAAAAAACAAACAAAAAACAACAACATTGTTTTGCTGTTCCATTGATGGAGGGAAACCATCTGGTTCTCCCCCATCGATGGCAAAAGTATTCGACATCGGCAATGAACCATCGATGATTTTAAATCATTGATGGTCGATGGCCATCCCTAGTGAAAACTCTGTTATCTGGGTATTTACTGTATTTTCAGATGCACCAAAGGCCCACCGCGAGGATAACACCAGCTCTAGCTGACATAGCCCCAAAGAAGCCTATGTTCTTCTTCTTATGGCTGCCCCATACCGCCCAAGGCCGCCCTGCAACGACCGCGCCTCCTATCCCCCCCCCCCCCTCACCTGTTGTCCAGCTAGCCCGGACTGTGCTGCCCGGACCAGTAACCTAGCACCTTCCAGGTGCAGGGAGGAGGAGCCCAGCACCTGGCAGACCCTGAAGCCATCTGAGCAGTAGGCTGCTGGGCATAGGACAAGGGGAAGAGCCGCAGGCATAGGCGCCGAAAGCAAGAGCTGCCCTTAGCTATACTAATTGCATATGTTAGTGGAGATGTGATTAGTTTTAATGCAATGTGCAAATGGTTTTCCAGAATTCCGCTAATCTAAGTGCACCGAAAGCTTAAATTGTGTGACTCTGCGCAGCCTGTTAAAGTGGTTTTTCCTTTTTTGATCCTCACATTAAGAAATAAAACACAGTATGTAACATTATCAAACGAGTACAAAGTCCTCAGAGGAAGCTGATGTTTTACTATGGTAAATGCAGTTCCTCTATTTTATTTGTGCTTAGTGGTTAGGGAATGTACTGTATATAGCCACAGGCTACCTGCTGTGACTGTGATAACGTTCTACATCCATTGCTGTCATTTTTTAAGAGATTTGAAGATGTTACATTTCTTTGTTCAGCTATATAGAAATAGGCTGACGGTTCCAATGTGCATTTCTCAGGCAAAGACGCCCATGGCCTTTTGAAATAAATGAAAAATCGCTATTTACAAAGATTGTTTTTCTTTTGGTTCTGAGGGAAAATGTGTTAAGGACATGTTTCCAGTTATGTACTATTAAAGATCTGTGTGATGTGGATGTGGGGGCATGGGGTGGCTATGACTACAGGCCTGTTTCGTGTCTGTAAGTAAAACCAAAAGCGCAAGTAACTGTGTGTCTAGAACAAACCATTGTTGTCATGCAAAGCAAGCAAACGACCTTCCTGTATGTACATGTGTGGCATGAGCATATTTTAATTATTTATTAGTTATTACCAGTTTATTATATAGCACACACATATTCTGCGGGGCTTTATAGAGGATATTTTGAACATTCATATCAGTCCCTGCCCCAGTGGAGCTTACAATCTATATTCCCTAACACATATACACGCGCACACAGACATTCTAGGGTTAATTTTGTTGGGGGCCAATTAGCCTACCAGTATATTTTTGGATTGTGGGAGGAAACCGGAGCACCCGGAGGAAACCCATGCAAGCACGGGGATAATATACAAACTCTACACAGTTAGGGCCATGGTGGGAATCGAACCCATGACCCAATTGCTGTGAGGAAGTAATGCTAACCATTACACCATCCGTACTGCCCTATATACATTAGACCAGTAATAGAGAGGGATCCTTAAGATCCCTCTACAGTAAAATTACCCACAGACTACAATAAACAATGATATCTAATTATTGCATGTAAAACTGTATAAAGGCCACGTAGTCCGAAGCATGGGAATAAAGAACCACTGAAACAACAGGCAGTGAAAAAATGTAGGCAAGTATGGTATTGTGGGCCCTAGGCAAAGCAATGCACTGGGGCCCCTTCTTAAGTAGAAAAAAATAAATGATAACTTCCTACTGTGTCTCTCCACTTGCTATCAGCCAACCAGCAATTAGCAATTAGCATTAGCTTACAGACATTCACTGATTGGCTGCAGGCCTGTAGAGACCACGTGGTAAGATGGCCCTGGCAGGAGAGAGGAATGCAGTGCTCGCAGTAATGTGATGTTTTATAAATACCTTCCAACTTTGGTGGAGGAGCACGGCCAAATTCTTGGGGGCAGGGGCTCATGACCAGGGGCATGGCCTATGCTCTGGGGATTCCCATGAGGCAATGCCCCCATTTTTCAATGCTGTGGGAGCTGCTTGCCATGCCAACAGCCCCTTTGCCTGCCTTGGACACTGCCAGCTCCTGGTGGAACGCAGGACCGTTCCAAAAAAAAGGGGCGGTCCCACAAAAAGTTGTGAGGTATGTTTTATCTAATATTTTCTAAGATTTTTTTTTTTTTCATTTTTCAATGAAACTTTTTAAAGATGAAATTCAGTTTATTTCTGATACCTACCTCTTGTTCTACCCTCTGTAATGCCTTTCCCATTATCCTGCCACAAAATATGCCTAAGGAAACTTTTGTAGAAGTTAGTCACAGCCATGAATTTATGACTCATCTGCATTTTCCACAGCTGTGTCTGTGTTATCCTGCAGTCAGGAACCAGCAATCAGCAAATACAGACAAGGAAGATTAGCAAATTGTGCATTATTATCCTTGCAGAATTTTTCTCTGCTCTATGAGCAGATGTGTCTGCAATGTGACAAGGACAGACGGGCCTCTGTTTCTACATTATATATTACAGAGCTTAAAGGACAAATCAACATACAGAGCATTCCATTGCTGAATTAATGTCTGTGGGAGCCCCTAGGTTGACGATCTGTAGGGGCCCTCTGAACCTGGGCTAATGGTTACCCAGTCCCATGCATAGGAGCATTACCTTTATACCAGTGAGGAGAAACGGGACACTAGTTTGGGGTCAACGTGCTCAGGTGTCGACATTGAACTGAAAAAACGCATGTCGGCCTTTAAATGTGTCAAACTTTTCCATGTCGACAATTTGTCAATATCGCATACCTCCCAACTTCTGATTAAATGAAATAGGGACACTCGCGCGGTGAAGCCTCGCGAGCGCCCGAAAAGGGGGCGGGCGTATGCAAATGAGGGCACGGCTTATGCTAATTAGCCGCGACCTCATTTTCATACGAGAATAGACGCTGTGCGCATGCGCACAGCGTCTATTCTATTAGATTGGGGGGTCTCCCAACTGCCACCCCCCGCAGCGGGACAATGCCTGCCGCGGGTGGGACAGCGGGACAGGACCCGAAATTGGGACTGTCCCGCTGTAATCGTGACAGTTGGGAGGTATGATGTCGACCTAATGACTGTCTCCTAGAACACATAGTTACGTACCCTACTGCATTCTGCTAGAGACTCCCTGAAATAGCAGCAATCTCCCTCTCTCCCTCATTAGTCAAGCAATCTCCCTCATTTCACCTAGCCCACATTACACTGTTACATTTTTTGGGGGAAAAAAGGAAAACAAAAGAATGAGAGATAGATACATTTACATTACAGTATCGTAGCTCTTACTAACTGCTTTGGGACTCACCTACATTTGGATATAAAGATTCCTCTCAGATGTAGCTGTACACACCCACGCTTCTAGGTGCCATGTTCACAATCTCTTTATATATGGAACTAGATACGCCCTTGGTTGGAGCATGACATGCCCCCTCAATGGGGCGCTGTGCAAAATTCTACAACCAACTATAATCTCCCTGAAACTAGTTTTCAAAAGTAGGCAAGTATTCTAGAACAGCAGGTCAGTATCACAATAACGGGACTGTCCCTTTGAATTAGTCCCTAATTCAAAGGGACAGTCCCGTTATTGTGATACTAGTTGGGAGGTTTGAGGGTGGAGCTTTCTGTGCCGTACCGCATGTGTCTCCAGCTGCAAGAGGCCACAAGAACAAGCTATGTGCATGTATATATATAAGGGATGCGGTCTGTGTGTGCTATCTGTGGTGCGTCAGTCTTTATGATGTGTCTTTACAACATGTAAATGCAACTCGTAATTCGGCCAATTACCTGACTGAATATTATAGCCCAGGGTCATGGTCTATCACCCAAAATGTATTTATATAATAATTATGTTATAAACTACCCTAAAGAATTCCTAATAACTGCATCACTTGACTATATTTGGCACATGCATTAGCCCAATCCCCGTCATGCATGTTGTGTATTGTGCACTGCTGAATGTGATAGTTCTGCACTATAATAGTTGTTTCAGCCATAAAGATGAAGGTATATTTAATACAAAACATAACGTCAAATATATTGTGAAACTCTCATGAACATTCTACTGAGAACAGAGATTGATAGATTAGTGTGCCCTCTTGTGGATCACCAACGTCACATACTTCACTAGACCAATGCTTAGTCTGCTTGCAGTAACTGCTGGATGAACAGGAGTCTGGCTGGGAAATTGTGGCCTGGGACAAATAGAAATCAAATGCAGGTGAACAGTAACCCAGGTTCACAAAAGGTGGATTTATGTATAAAATACAGGCGGCATTCTGAAAGTGTGAAAAGCTATTTTACTGGTTAAAACTGTTATTTTCACCAGAAAAAAGGGCCATGCTTCACGTCACCCTATGTATTAGTAGGGATAAAGGAGGTATGAGTTGTCTCCTTTGCCGACTCCTGACTCCTGACCCCATACAGTGGACGGGATGCTGAAAAATGCAGCCAAACCTACGAAAGTGCTGTTTTCTTAGGTTTGGCCGCATCCCACACACAGTATGCACCATACTTGCCTACTTTCAAATTATTAATTATTATTATTATTATTATTAATAATCCAAATCATCAAGCCACGCCCCCAGTATGGCAAATCCCCCAATTTGTGGGTCCCGGGAAGGGGCTAAAATAAACCAAGTTTAAATGGCAATGCCCTATAGAATCCTATGGGCTTCTTTCGAGTCTCCACGCTGAGAGTCGTCCATTTGGATCCCTCCCTCCACCCCTCGCGGTGCTGCTGCCGCTGGATGCATGAGAAGATAGGAATAAATCGGAAAGTCTTATCATGGCAAAGGATAGCTCTCACCGAGCCGTCTTTTTCTTCAAACATACAGAGTTACTGTAGCACCTCAAGCAAAATGTTATCCCACCCAGTGTATCATGTCACTATGACCCTTATTCTGATTGAGTCGGACGGCTGCATGTGCGGCCAGCCAATGTTTTGTGTGCGCGGATGGGCAGAGGCGTATCTGCGCATGTGCGAACGCCTTGCACATCCGAACACGGAGTGAGATCCGTGCAGAAAACGATCGTAAGGAACCATCCGAGCAGGGGGTGGAGAGGGGCGTGAAGGGATGTTTGTGCTCATTACCATATGCGTATGCCCTGCGTTTCATGGGCGTTCCCATGAAAATGCTGGGCGTGCGTATGGTAATGCGGCCGTGACGCACGTGTGGGGGGCGGACAGCTGACATAGCCGGATGGCAGCTGCCCGCCCATATCCCTGCTTTCATACGAAAAAATGTCCGAGTGGTCTGGATCACTCGGTGCTGCCTGACCACTCGGTCCATCATTCGGAGGATGGGGGAGGTTCCCACAGATGGGGGAGGTGTTCACATGAAACATCCACTCCCAGTCCGTTCGGTCGGCGTCTTACCGCATTCGGATGGTGTGAGCGATCCATACGGAAGGCGGGGCTAAGAACACTAGGTTCCTGTCCGAAATACGCATCCGTTCGAATCAACTAGAATAAGGGCCTATGTTCTGTGTATAGTGATCAGTCTGATTTGTTTAAAGTGACCATCATGGGAAGCTCCAGAGGAGGATCTGCAGCACAGTTCAAAATTTAAATAGGGTAGCCACACCCACTGCCACCAACTGCCATTCCATGATGTAACCTGTGTATAGTGATCAGTGTGTATCGGGGAAATATCAGTGTATACACAGACAAAATACCAATGACAAGATAGTATACTTACATTTATTGACAAAGCACATATGAACGTGTATTAAGTAACACAATACAAGCATAAAATATCAATAGCACTCCTGATAATGTATTGAGATCAATGTAGAGATAATTTAATCCTCACCACAAACTCAAAATGAATATTAGCCCCTATAAACATAACAGTATGTGACACATGCTGAATAATAACTGTAGTAATGTATGTTATAGTGAGTTATAGCAATAATGTGGAAAGAGGAATGGCTTCACACCCATATATCAAAGTCTCACTATAATGTATAGTGCAGATAGCGTCCAAATCCAGACTTTGCTATTACACAGAAGTATATTGTTCCATTCAGTCTGTCCTGCTATATATAAACTGATGGTGTAATAAAAGCAGACCCAGTGGCTGTAAACGCAGTTGAGACACCGCAGTGTCAGTGCAGTGTGAATGCTGCTCCTGCCTACTCACAGGTTAATCTGCAGATAAAACTCACCACTGGTCACAGCAGGTAATTCTTCTGGTGTCTGCTGATGGTATGCAGATAAGGTGGCAAGATCCATCTAAATCCCACAATACTACTGCACCACTGGGATCATCTCATACTCTAATCTCCTATCTCAGTCAATGGTAGTGGTCTGTGGCCAGTTTTACTCTCTTTGTTGTGATATCAGTGTGACCCATACTTGCTTACTTCTTTAGTGTCTTCTCCAGAAGAAACGCAGACAGGAGACTACTTTGGGGTTGGGAAAGAACTAGCTCATCACTAGACCCCGCTCCCAACACAGATAAACACCCGTGATTCATTGGTCCATCACGAGGGATGGAACTAAATGACGAGATCCATCCCTTTCCTGCGGCCACCCAATTGCCGGTGAATGTCCCACCATGCTGCCCACTTCACTGGGAAGCTGCCAGAAAGGAGATCCGCCTAGTCTTCTGGAACTGCAGAGGACTACCCCAAAAATCCCATGACTCCAGCAGCTCCCAGGTAGGTAGGCAAGAATGGCATGACCTGTGTATAGTGATCAAGGAGGGTAACAGGCATGAAATATCAGTGTGGCTTGTGTATAGTGATCAGTATGTATCAGCTGTGTGATATCAGTATGAACTATGTATAGTGACCTGGGAGTACCAAATGCATTGTTGAACTGGGAAATGAAGAGCCCATCCGGGGAGTGTAGTGGTAGAGTTCCATCCTTAAAGCTGTGGCCAGCTACCACAGAAGTTTGGCCGCCATTATTGAGCAAGTTTGGAAGTGGCCTTTAAAAGTTCTCCTCTGTGGATGCCCCAAAACCCTACAGAAATGTTGAATAGTCTGTGCCTGCTCCACAGCTTGTACGTCTCTTGCTGTCGCCCTACTGTAGAAGCTCCACACGTCATGGAACTTTCCGCAATGTAGAAGGTGTGGGACGAGCCTTTGGGCATTTTCTCAAGTAAATTATAGAAACCAGAATTTTTAGCTAGTTCCTGTTGTTGTTCCTCTTGGTAACAGGACAAATCTTGGCCCAGAATATACCAGCTACACGGTTTTTGGTTTGGCATTTGTACTTTCAGGAAATGCTCACTCACAAGACAGATCATGACAGTCTCCATTGTTGGGATGCCAGGATTTCCAAAAATTCAGCAATTTAAAATAGATGCTAGGACTCAGTAGGGCAGAACATCTAGCACTTGGCATATGCATTGACATAATATTAATCTTCGTAAAACACACCACTGTACTGTTTTCTTAATCGTGATGAAAGGATTGCCAACATCTCTAGAGAACATGAAAAAATAAAACACTGGGTGCTTCTTATTAACGAGCAGAAAGAACATCTGACACATTTAAAACATTACTTGAACAGGAACACTAAAAAGAGCATATTCTTGCCCTTAGATCAGGCAGTGGCACCAAGAGGGGGGAGGGGGAGTATGTTGCCACGCTTCTTGGAGGGGCATGCAGTGGGCCCCACTTGGGCCTGGGTCAGTCCCCCTGTGCTGCTACCAGCACCCCCCTGTATAACAGTAGGGGGGGGGGGTTACACAAGGACAGGGGGCATGTGCACTTACAGTCTCTCCCTATAGGTGCAGGATGTTGTAGGTGGAGTTATACCTTGGAGAGACTTGCCCCATCCCCGAACCCCCCTGCTGTGCCTGGTTAAATTCCAGGAGCAAGATAGGGAAATTGTTACAATTGAAAAGTTACAAAGAATCTGAGAGCAAATACAGCAGCTCAAACGCACACAAGACTTAAGGGCCATACACATGGAGCAATTTTGTGCTCTTTTCTAAGCAATCTGACTAGATTGCTTAGAAAGTAAGCACAGATCTCTCCGTGTGTATGCCCTGAGTGATTAATTATCTCCTGCTAACTAAGTCAGTGCATGCAGTCAAATTCTAGTCAAATTGCTTAGTAAGTGACTGCAAATTTCTCTATGTGTACCGAATGAGAGATACTGATCGCAATCTCTCATTCTGAACCACTACCCTGCCTTTTCTTTGCTTAAACAAAATTGCTGAGCACAAATCTCTTCATGTGTATGTGCGCTCCATGGGCGATCTGGACACAGGGAAATTGCCTACCCTAAATTGCTTAGCAAAATTGCTTAGCACACATTTCTACGTGTGTATGCCCCTTTACATTTAATACATTAATGAATGTAGCTAGTGCATGTGTATACAGTATATGCACAATGAATCAATGGCTAGCACTGACATATTACATTCAGATCTAAATACAATAACTAGGGCCGGCTTTACCATTAGGCAGCTTTAGCAAGCTGCCTAGGCACCTGGGATCTGGCAGGGGTGCCACAGAGTATGCTTAGCACAAAGCAGCTATGGAACTTCTAAGATGCCAACTCCACACTTTCGCTTGAGGGACTGGAAATTGGCTATTGGTGGCAGTGTGTTGCCTAGGATGCTACGAAGCCATAAGCTGGCCATAAATGTATACAATTTTGTCCGATTTCACCCAATTCCAACACATTGGGCCGAGAAATTGGGTGAAAAGTGGCAAATCGCATTTGTTTCGGATCTGATCTGATGCACGGACCTGTGCGCATTTGATTGGGGCCCCAAGATGGCAAGTGCTGCAATATACCTTGTATGCAAAAGTACGACACATGGGGTATCGTATGCGATCCTGCCTCCTGGGAAGCTGCCGGGTGGTTCAAGGGAGATCGGCTGTGACTTCTCCCCTGGGAGAGTGGGGTGACCAGTGGCACGCACCGCTGGACCCAGTAATACAGCAGCAAGTGCTAAATCATGACACCATCCCACACTATGGAGTTTGGAGCAAAGTAATAAAAAAAAAAAGAAAGTTACTGTGTACCTTGGTGAAACAATGCACTTGTAGCATTAGCAGCCCGGCACACAAGTAAGTAAGAACTGACTGATTTATGTCACCTGCATGGATGTGTCAACAAGCCCTAACTCAGGAATCAATTTGGTTTAAACAAAGAATCTATAGGGGGCAATTAGCAATTGCATGAATGTAACAAGCTGCCTGGTCCCTTAAGTACCAAACAAATTGAAATTAACTATTGTGTATTCAAGGAGATCGTTTACAGCACTTCCCCTTGACATGTGTATTTCTCTACTTATCTACTAGTAGAAAGCCGTAAACATATGATTTCCTTTGATCAAGTCATGGTTGCCCCTAAATATATTATTAGACCAGAGAAATAAGCTAGACCAAGGGCAGGAAAAATATGGCCCACACAATTGAGTATGACCATGTTCCTTGTACCCCACCATGAGAATGATGCGGCCCATCAAGTGCGGGTATTTTTAAGTGGTGGGCCTTTAAGCAGATGTGATGATGCAGATGGTCTCAGCACTGTTCTAAGCAGGGCCGACACCACCAGGGCAGCTTCAGGAATTTACCTAGGGCGCCGGCCACAGGAGAGTGGTACCGAGCTGCAGGAAAGCAGCTGCCTGAGCAGAAGGAACGCACCTGCCAGAAGAACAGGAAGAAAGCAGCTGTCAATCATTTATCCCATAATTCAGGGAAAGAGCAGGTGAGTCCGCAAGCCCCACCCCATCCCCCACACACACACCTCAGTGTCAACAGTGGTAGGAGGAAGCGCCCGCACCCCCCCCTCCCCCCTCCTGGAGCTGGTCAGCATCATCAGAGGGTGGCAGCGCCCGCATAATACCCCCACCCCCCAGCCCGTGGTTCTGGTCTCTGGTCAGCGGCAATCAGCGGGCATGCAACCCCCCCCCCCAGCTGCGGGAGGGGGGACCCGCAGCTCTGTAGCAGAACTAGGGCATCAATCAGAGAGAAGCAGCCTGGCCTTCCCTCACCACACCAACCGCCCCTCAGTCAGCGCGCAACATGTGGAGCCCGCAGAACCCACAGGGAGCAGCGCATCCCTGCCAGCCCCCCCACACCAACGATAAGCTTTGTGGAGGTAAACACTTGCAGTAGTGGCTGCCTGGGGAGGGTGCCTGTATGGCTGTGTATACACGTGCTAAATCCATTAACAGCACTTGCAGCCCACCCAGCAGTTCCTATCTCAGTACATAATAATTATATGTCCAGTGGAGAGAGTGGCGCCCGCAGAACCCAAAGCTAGCAGCGCCTCCCTGCCTGCCCCCCACACCAAAGATAAGCTTTGTGGAGGTATGGCACTTGGGGAGGGGGGGTTGGTAGAGGTGGCAGATGTTTTGCCTACAGTGCAAGAACCCTTGCACCGGCCTTGAGTAGGTCTCATCTGCAGTATTTTTTCTCTCCTTTCCGCTCTTCTCTTCAAAGACCCAGAAAGACTCAGGGGTCAAAGTTTTTTACCTTTTACCCCGAAATATATTTAGATATACCGATGTTACCCCCTTGATTTGAAAGGAAGGAAATCATATTTTAATACACACTGTTACCCCAGAAATTGATATTTCCTGCTAATATGGTACACAACGGTACATAAATACCGGCCCTCACAAAATGGCTGCCCCCATACAGCAGACAGTTTTTCAGGGATGCTAGAGGAGGTGGCGGCCTCCTCTAGCATCCTTAAAAAACATTCTGCTATTAGGGATTGCCATTTTGTGATGGTCATATTACATTAGCATTGCAAGAGGAGATGGAGCCAGGAGGAGTTCTGCAGGTCCCTGAATGCGGCGGCGTCATGCGGAGGGGTAAGGGGGGAAAGGGGTGTTTAACTTTATTTAGGCGGGCGGGTGAGGGGGGAAGGGGGGGCAGCACTGCCAAAATTGGCGCGGGGGGGGGGGGGGCGCATATTTACTAGTTTACTTACATTTGCAGACTGGAAAAAAACATTTTATGGTGAGAGAATTGCATATGGATGTGCGACTGGATACCGGATTGTGAAATTTTGGCAATTCTCTCACAGATTTATATAGGGCGGGTTCTCTGTCTGCCTGAACGGCGGCTAACCGCTCCCAGTCATCTGCAAACTTGCACATGACTGAATCAGGCCCTATTTTTGCATGGTATACTGCTCACAGATCTGGATTATATAGACGCTGTTTAAAAAATACATCTTGACATGTTTATATTAGTAGTAAATGAAATATGGACACGTGTTTGGAGCATTTCATGTAACCAAATATATATAAAAAAAAATTATGTCTTTATTTTATACAGTCACATTTGAAACCTTTTAAGACGTCTGCCTAAATAAAACTATTATTACCCAGTTATTGTAACATTTTAACCGAAGGCACCAACTTGTATTTCTAAGCATAAATAGTATTTAATCCTTCTCATCTTGATGTGAATTATGGGTCAGTGGGATCATTTTCCAGATTCCTTTTAATGATGTCTCTGGCTTGGCAGTTGGAAAGAGCGCAGTCTTGTTCCTCCGTTATCCAGTGCAGCGGCTCCTAAATGTCTGCTTGTGTTTCTGAGCAGATTGTAGATAGGGATTACCTAATTACGACGCTGAGCACCATGTGAAAATGACAGTGAATGCAGCATGATGCTGGGTGCATTGCAGGGTGTTCCAGATTATACTTCTACTTCAGTACAGAAAAGAACATAGAGAGTAATTAATAACTCTCCTACAACAAACAAACTTACTGTTTCATTAGGCAAATTAACTACTAAATCAATAGTTCTAAATAGTCACTGAAGTGTTTTTATTTTTACTATTTATTTTATTCTGCAAATGGAAGCTCAAGTGCAGTGTGTATTTGGAACCGAAAAAGAGGGGACTATTGCTAAAATGCCTGTTATGTCCCACGCCGCTTTAAAAAGGGGGCCGGAGCCATAGCACCCCGCCCACTTCAGCCATGACATTAAAGGCCCAATGGCAAAAGAGCATGAACTCCTCACCCCCTTCTCCCAACTGTATCTCCTCCCTGTCGCTTCTCCCGCATGTGAGAAATAAAATGTTAACAAGAATGGGAATAAGTAGAGTTGATGGTACCTGGGGCAAATACAAAATTACTGACTTTTTAAAAAGTCAAATCTGCATTGTCCAAAAATGCCTCTGGATAGTTTAATCTGCAGCCGTTTTCGACAACCCGGACGATATCCCTGCTGTTGCAAACGTTCCGAAAGTGGGAATCAAGATTGATTACCCCCCTTTAGTAGTCAAACATAAGGAGGGAGATTAACAGATGGCCATGTGGGGGAGGGGATTATTGTCACGATGAGCCACACCCCTTAAGCGTTAAAGGGTTATTTTCTCTCAGAAAGTCTTTTTAGCTTTCAAACCTGTCAATTGCGCTGAAAAAAATGTTGCTTGTGCTGACGGTAAAACTTGAACTTTCAGTGGAGCACTTGCCATTTCAATTTCATCCTGGGGTGATGATTTTTCAAGCAGGAAATATTTTGCTGATGCTGCTGCTGACTATCCTTTTACACAATAACTTATCGCTGTTTCACAAATAAGTTATCCTGTGTAAGGTGCAGCACTTTGCAAATTAAAATTTCACACTATTTCAGAGCTTTAAAAAAAAAAATGTACCTCACATAGGCCCTTATTCTGATCGGTGCGGATTTTTCCGCATGCGGTCGTACCGCCGATGGTTTTCGACTGCGCATGTGCAGAGGTCACTCTGCGCATGTGCAAGCGGTTTCGCCGAACGTATTCTTTAGACGCCGCACAGGGGGCGGAGAGGGGCGTGAAGGGCTACTTAGCCTCATTACCCTATGCATACGCCCCGCGTTTCATGGGCGTTCCCATGCAAACGCAGGGCGTATGCATGGTAATGAAGCCGTGACGCATGTGTAGGGGGCGGGCATCTGACATCGCCGGATGTCAGCTGCCCGCCCCCATACATGATTTCATACGGACAAGTGTCCGTGTGGTCTAGGGTGGCGGGCGCTGGTGGAGCGTGCGGCCCTGCATTCGATGTTCGGCGACCATCGAATGCAGGGGCTGCTCCCAAGATGGAGGAGGCGTATCCCCGTCCACTTTCATGCGGACCGCCACATATCCGCGTACGGACGGAGGTGGCGATCCGTATGGAAGGCGGGGATTCGCCTGCACGGTCCTGGCCGCATATTCTGGTTGGGCCGCACCGATCAGAATAAGGGCCATAGTAACTCGCTGTCTTGACTCGCTACAATTTTGGTTCAATGTAGAATTTTGAAACCTTATATTAGTGGTTCCCAAACTTTGGGGGTTATTTTGGTCCTATTAAAGTCCTTCAAAAAGTCCTGGACAAAACCATGTGCTCTGCAGGTGGGGCAGATGTTACTGTGCAGAGAGAATTAGATTTGGGTGGGGTTTTACTTCAAAGTGAGATCTATACTGCAGTGTAAAAATAAAGCAGTCAGTATTTACCCTGCACAGAAAAAAAAATAACTCACCCAAATCTAATTCTCTAATCTAATGAGCAAGCATGTATTAGTCTTTTACTAAAAAAGTAATAAAGCTCACATACATCTCAGAATAGAGTCATCAGCATGGAACAACACCGCATCGCACAGACACCGTCAGAACTTCAGTGACCCAGCTAGATGTTTCAGCGGCAGCGTCTTCACAGCATTCAAAACCGACGGGACCTGGACACAGTACGTCAAGAAGCCACACCCCAACGCGTTTCGTCATCAAGAACTTCGTTAGGAGGCGTTGGGGTGTGGCTTCCTGACGTACTGTGTCCAGGTCCCATCGGTTTTGAATGCTGTGGAGACGCTGCCGCTGAAACATCTAGCTGGGTCACTGAAGTTCTGACGGTGTCTGTGCGATGCGGTGTTGTTCCATGCTGATGACTCTATTCTGAGATGTATGTGAGCTTTATTACTTTTTTAGTAAAAGACTAATACATGCTTGCTCATTTGTGCGCTCCTTCTTGTTTCTTTTCTACATGATTTTGCTGGGGGTTGGGCAAACCCTATCTGGAGTTGAGCTGCACCTGATCCTTATCCATTAAAAAACGGGATGAACTCTTGATGAAATAGAACTTTGCGCAAAGTGGAATATTGTATGTATATACATATATACACACACACACCCTTTCATACTTCACTCATCTGCTGATATCCACGGCGGCCTTCAGGATCCTCTTCAGCGGCATCTCCCGTCCCAGGGGTGCATTGTGCGAGTACATGGGCACACCGGCTAAATCACTCGCACAATGCACCCCTGGGACCGAAGATGCTTCTGAAGAGGATCCTGAAGGCCGCCATGGATGCCGAGGGACACCGTGGACTTTGGGGGACCATCAGGGTACCACCAGGGGACCAGGTAAGTATGGAAAAAAATATATGGTACTTGTGTATTATAGCGGCGCCCCCGATGTACATCACGCAATGTTTTTATCGAATCGCATGCCATGCACCCGATGGCATGCGATGCGACGCGATTAAAACATTGTATAAGCACCCTAAAGGGTGCTTACAATGTTAAATGCACCCCCACGCCACCCCCCACTATAAACGTGAACCCAAAGCGTGGCGAGCGCAGCGAGCCCGCGAGGGGCGGTGGTACGTGTCCTCCGACCTTTTCATACCCCCACTATCCACGTCGGCGTGGAGTTGAGAATAGAAAGTGTGGCGAGCGCAGCGAGCCACCGAGCCCCGCGAGGGGATGCGGATACCTGTGAAGCCCGCGAGGGGACGCCGATACCTGTGAAGAAATCCGTGTCCCCTCGCGGGGCTCGCTGCGCTCACCTCGCTTTGGGCTCGGTGGCTCGCTGCACTCGCCACACTTTCTATTCTCAACTCCACGTCGACGTGGATAGAGGGGGTATGAAAAGGTCAGAGGACGCGTACCGCCGCCCCTCGCGGGCTCGCTGCACTCGCCACGCTTCGGATTCACGTTTATAGTGGGGGGGTGGCGTGGGGGTGCATTTCACATTGTAAGCACCCATTAGTGCTTATACAATTTTTAATCGCATCGCATTGTATGGCATTGTATGCCATACACAATGTCATACAATTTAAAATTATGGTATGCGATGCGATGGGGGCCGCTATAATACACAGGTACCAAAAATATTCCAAAATCCGGAAAAATCCCTTATCCAAAATGCTCATGGTCCCCGAGCATTTCGAATAAGGGATACTCAACCTGTATTGCAATTTTACATACCAGGGTCAAAACGCTTTTAATTGGTGGCCTTTGCTTCCTAACCTTCCTATGTCAGTCTCAGGGATTCTTTTATTTTTGTTGTTCCTGGGCACATGAGGAAGATAAGGGGAGGGTGCTGGCCCAAAATATTCAGTTGGGTTTATAGACCAACTAATTATATCACTGGACATCAGTGAGCTCTGTGAGAAGGGAGAAGAATTGCAGACACCATGTGGGAAGCTACTGTGAAACTATTTCTATCTTTGACGCACTCTGACATCAGAGCCAAATAGAACACTCTAAAAATATGACAAACTATGACAAATATTAGGTTATTTTTAGAGTTCTGTTTTTAGTTGTGAATAAATAAATTGTAAAAAGAATAAATTCAAATGTATGATAAAACATACTTTGACTATGGTTAGTGTCAAGTGATGTTAGACATTTTGTAAGGTCTCAGACTGATGCTGCTTTCCCACTGCCTACACGGGTAATGACCCGTTTTTTTTAAACGGGTCTTTAAACGGGTAAGAGCCATAAAGACTCTTTCCCACTGCAGCTTTTAAACGGTAAATTACCGTTTAAAAGCGGTTTTTGTCACATTCACACTTACCCGTTTAAAAACCCGTTTAAGCAGTGTAAAGATAGGGGGGGGGGGGAGAATTTAAAAAAAAAAAAACGGCGTGGGGTTCCCCCCACTGCCATAACCAGCACCAGGCTGAAAGAGCCGGGGCTGGTAATAAAAAATCAGGAAACCCGACAAATAGGGGTTCCCTGATTTTTTACAACCAGCCCCAGGCTCCAGGTCCGGGGCTGGTTCCCAAAATACGGGGGACAAAATGACTAGGGGTCCCCCGTATTTTAAGAACCAGCCCCAGGCACAACCAGCCAGCAGGGTAATGCCACAGCCGGGGGACACTTATGATATAAGTTCCCGCGGCCAAAGCATTAACCCTACCGACCAGTCAGCCTGGCCAGGGGCCCTGGGGGAGTGGGGACCCCCACAATAAAGGGGTCCCCCCCCTCCAGGACTTACCTGACCAGGCTGAAGCCTGGTGCTGTCCTCGATGCCCCTGGGCGGTGGGCATCGAGCTGATGGTATGGTGTAAAAAATAGAATAAAAACCATTGTCTTTTACTGGTGAACTATGAGTCCCAGCAAGCCTCCCCCGCAAGCTGGGACTTGGAGAACCACAAGTCCCAGCCTGCGGGGCATTAAAGGGCCCGCTGGGTCTTGTAGTTCCACAGTAAAAGAAAGAGTTAAATAAACACACTGACACACGTGAAAAATAAAAGTTTAATACATACATAACACATACATACTGATACTTACCTATCTTGAGCCCGTAGGTAGCCCTGGTCCTGATGTCCTGGTCCGTGTCGGCGTCTGTATCCATGTCGGCATCCCTGTCGGCGACGGCGTCGGCGGTCCGGAGTCCGAAGAAATCCATTTGGGAAGCTGTGGAAGGAAACCATACTCACCTGTCCCAGCGCGACGTAGTCCAGGTAAGGTCTTTGCAAAAAAAACAAACCGAACACCCGAACCAAGCGAACAGGCAGAGAGCCGCACGGTGTGTTTACATCGTGCGGCTCCGCCCCCGAATGCCGCTATTGGCCGCCTTGCGGCCTAGCGGCCAATAGCGGCATTCGGGGGCGGAGCCGCACGATGTAAACACACCGTGCGGCTCTCTGCCTGTTCGCTTGGTTCGGGTGTTCGGTTTGTTTTTTTTGCAAAGACCTTACCTGGACTACGTCGCGCTGGGACAGGTGAGTATGGTTTCCTTCCACAGCTTCCCAAATGGATTTCTTCGGACTCCGGACCGCCGACGCCGTCGCCGACAGGGATGCCGACATGGATACAGACGCCGACACGGACCAGGACATCAGGACCAGGGCTACCTACGGGCTCAAGATAGGTAAGTATCAGTATGTATGTGTTATGTATGTATTAAACTTTTATTTTTCACGTGTGTCAGTGTGTTTATTTAACTCTTTCTTTTACTGTGGAACTACAAGACCCAGCGGGCCCTTTAATGCCCCGCAGGCTGGGACTTGTGGTTCTCCAAGTCCCAGCTTGCGGGGAAGGCTTGCTGGGACTCATAGTTCACCAGTAAAAGACAATGGTTTTTATTCTATTTTTTACACCATACCATCAGCTCGATGCCCACCGCCCAGGGGCATCGAGGACAGCACCAGGCTTCAGCCTGGTCAGGTAAGTCCTGGAGGGGGGGGACCCCTTTATTGGGGGGGTCCCCACTCCCCCAGGGCCCCTGGCCAGGCTGACTGGTCGGTAGGGTTAATGCTTTGGCCGCGGGAACTTATATCATAAGTGTCCCCCGGCTGTGGCATTACCCTGCTGGCTGGTTGTGCCTGGGGCTGTTTCTTAAAATACGGGGGACCCCTAGTCATTTTGTCCCCCGTATTTTGGGAACCAGCCCCGGACCTGGAGCCTGGGGCTGGTTGTAAAAAATCAGGGAACCCCTATTTGTCGGGTTTCCTGATTTTTTATTACCAGCCCCGGCTCTTTCAGCCTGGTGCTGGTTATGGCAGTGGGGGGGGACCCCATGCCGTTTTTTTTTTTAACGTGTAAAGGGCTACCCCTTTCCCACTGCCGAAAAAACGGCTCTTACACGTTAAAAACACTGCTTTTTACACGGGTAACAAAAACCGGTATTTGTTACCCGTGTAAAGCAACCTGGAGCTTTCCCACTGCAGCTCTAGCCGTTTAAAAAGGCTACAAAAACGGCATTTTACCGTGTAAAGCCTGCAGTGGGAAAGGGGCATTAAGGATTTCATCCTATGCTTTTACCCAGTTAAGTTTTGAAAAGTGAGCACTGCCATTTGGAGTGTTACGTGTTCTGTGCATTGAGGTCACGGCATCAACATTATCTGCAATGTAGATCTATCCAATCACGGTGATCCTGGCTCTCAGTATGAGACATATTCGGTATTGGTTTTGTAACACGGAGATCCCAAAGCACTTCCTGCAGGGGATTTGTAGAACTGCCAGTCACTGTAAACTGACCCAGCTGCTACAGTATTATAACGTTATGGTAGATGGAAAGCGGGTCACGATGTCTGGTTTCATTGTCAGTTTATGCCTCCACTATATCAGTAAAATGAATCAAAATAAGATAGCATAACTTATGGTAATAGAAATGGTTACATCTTTAATTGAATCCTGTCTTATTCTATTGAATTACAAACTGATTAAAAATATGTCTCTCAGGACTGTGTAGTTTTATCTGGCTGTCAGACATAGGTTAAAACCAAGGCCATAACTAGGGCTCTGAGAGCTGATGAGGATTTGTAATATAAAGCCACTTCAGTCTAATATTATTTTCCCAGGATACAGCAGAAATTAAATTGCTAATAGTTTTTACAATTAAACACAGTTACTGGTTTAAGATGGTTATGGTATAAATGATAGAATAACTCTAGGTCGACAGTCATTAGGTCGACTACTAAAAGTCGACAGTGGGTATGTCGACACCCTTAAATGGTCGACTTAGTCAAGGTCTAAAGTGACAGAAGGTTGACACAAGCAAATGGTCGACATAGACATGATTGACACTGATAAGGTCGACACACGGTTTTCGTGGGATTTTTGTGTCTATGTCGACATATATCGACACTGTATAAATGTATCGCATCCCCGTGCTTTGGGCATGGTGCCTCACTGCTCTTGACACACTACTCTATTCTCCCTCCATTATCTAGTGGATGGTAAAGAATGAACCAAGTCAATCTAAAAAAAAAAAACACAAAAAACTTGTTTTGACCATTTAAAGGTGTCGACCTTCCCACTGTCGACCATTAATGGTCGACCTAATGGCTGTTGACCTAGAGTCAATATATCATGAGTCAATATATCATGAGTCAAAGGTCAATATATGACCTAGAGTCAATATATCATGAGTCCAGATACCATATAGGATGCACACATACTTATTTGCACTTCACTGAACAAATTGGGCTAAATGTAATATCCTCTGAGTTCTACAGGTGTGGGACTTTTGTGCGAGTATACCCTTTTATTTAAAGCAGCAATTAATTACATGGTATAATGTGCCCCTTACATATAATTCCCACAGTAGAAGTGCCCCTTACACATGCCAAGTAGTATTGCTGCTTACACACATATTTCCCACAGTAGTAGTGCCAACTGCACATAATGCCCCCAGTGGTAGTGCCCCTTGTACATAATGCTCACTGTAGTAGTGCCCCTTATACACGTATTACCAACAGTAATGCTACTTACACATAATCCCCACAGTGGTAGTGCAGCTTATGCATATAAAGCCCACAGTAATGCCACTTGCACATAATACCAATAGTAGTAGTGCCCTACACATATAATTCCCACAGTAGTAATGCTCCTTATACATATCGGGGGAAATTTACTAAAAGAAATTTGTAAAAAATAGGTGTATTTGTATCCAGAAATACACTTATTTTTGACATTTACTATCCCGAAAATACGGCATTTCGTATTCGTATTGATAGCACATAAATACGAATACGAATTGCCGTATTTTCGGTATAGTAAATGTCAAAAATAAGTGTAATTCTGGATACAAATACACCTATTTTTTACAAATTTCTTTTAGTAAATTTCCCCCATAATGCCCATTGTAGCAGTGCCCCTTATACACATAATGCTCACACTACTAGTGCCACTTACACAATGACCACAGTAGTAGTAGTAGTAGTAGTAGTAGTAGTAGTAGTCATTCTACATAATGCCCACAGTAGTTGTGCCCCTTACACATAATGGCAACAATATTAGTGCACCATACACATATTGCCAGCAGTAATGCTGCTTTCATATAATGTCCACAGTACTAGTTTCCATTATATTTGTAATGCCCACAGAAGTAGTGTCCCTTATACACATAATGCCCACAGTAGTAGTGCCCCTTACACGTTGGGGGAAATTTACCAATATGAAAAACCTAGTTTTTCGTATTGGTATTTCCCCTACATCTGCATACGACTGTTTCAGTCGTATGCAAAGTCGTGTTCCGGAGGGGAATGTACAAAGCAGTCATATACAACTGCTTTGTAACCCACCGATGTCGTAGGAATTTGTATTAGCTGGCCATATATACGGCCGCTAATACGAATTCGTACAGGCAGTCTGCACGGATCAGTCAGGTGTAAAAAAAATAGAAAAACTAAATAAATAAAAAAAAAAGCGTGGGGTCCCCCCCACAGCTGTAACCAGCACCAGGCTGAAGGAGCCGGGGCCGGTAATTAAAAATCAGGGAACCCGACAAATAGGGGTTCCCCGATTTTTAACAACCAGCCCCAGGCTCCAGGTCCGGGGCTGGTTTCCAATATACGGGGGACAAAATGACTAGGGGTCCCCCGTATTTTAAGAACCAGCCTCAGGCCAAACCAGCCAGCAGGGTAATGTCACAGCCGGGGGACACTTATGATATAAGGTCCCGCGGCCAAAACATTAACCCTACCGACCAGTCAGCCTGGCCAGGGGCCCTGGGGGAGTGGGGACCCCCCCAATGAAGGGGTCCCCCCCCTCCAGGACTTACCTGACCAGGCTGAAGCCTGGTGCTGTCCTCGATGCCCCTGGGCGGTGGGCATCGAGCTGATAGTGGTGTAAAAAATAGAATAATCTATTGTCTAATACTGGGGCACTATGAGTCCCAGCAAGCCTCCCCCGCAAGCTGGGACTTGGAGAACCACAAGTCCCAGCCTGCGGGGCATTAAAGGGCCCACTGGGTCTTGTAGTTCCACAGTATTAAAAATAGTAAAATAAAACACACTGACACACACTTAAAATAAAACTTTAATACATACAAAGCCCTTACACACTGATACTTACCTATCTTCAGCCCGTAGGTAGCCCTGGTCCTGATGTCCTGGTCTTCTGGTCCTGTGTCGTCTTCTGGCTCCATGTCGACCGTCGCTGTCGGCGATGGCGTCGGCGTCCGGAGTCCGACGAAATCCATGGAGGAAGCTGTGGAAGGAAACCATACTCACCTGTCCCAGGGCGACGTAGTCCAGGTAAGGGTCTTTGCAAAAAAACAAACCGACACGCGAAACCAGACCGGACAGATGAGCCGCACGGTGTTTGTGTACATCGTGCGGCTCCGCCTCCCGAATGCCGCAAGGCGGCCAATAGCTGCATTCGGGAGGCGGAGCCGCACGATGTACACAAACACCGTGCGGCTCATCTGTCCGGTCTGGTTTCGCGTGTCGGTATGTTTTTTTGCAAAGACCCTTACCTGGACTACGTCGCCCTGGGACAGGTGAGTATGGTTTCCTTCCACAGCTTCCTCCATGGATTTCGTCGGACTCCGGATGCCGCCGCCATCGCCAACAGCGACGTCGACATGGAGCAGAACGCCAACACAGGACCAGGACATCAGGACCAGGGCTACCTACGGGAAGAAGCAAGGTAAGTATCGGTATGTATGGGCTTTGTATGTATTAAAGTTTTATTTTAAGTGTGTGTCAGTGTGTTTTATTTTACTATTTTTAATACTGTGGAACTACAAGACCCAGCGGGCCCTTTAATGCCCCGCAGGCTGAGACTTGTGGTTCTCCAAGTCCCAGCTTGCGGGAGAGGCTTGCTGGGACTCATAGTGCCCCAGTATTAGACAATAGTTTATTCTATTTTTTACACCACTATCAGCTCGATGCCCACCGCCCAGGGGCATCGAGGACAGCACCAGGCTTCAGCCTGGTCAGGTAAGTCCTGGAGGGGGGGGGACCCCTTCATTGGGGGGGTCCCCACTCCCCCAGGGCCCCTGGGCCAGGCTGACTGGTCGGTAGGGTTAATGTTTTGGCCGCGGGACCTTATATCATAAGTGTCCCCCGGCTGTGACATTACCCTGCTGGCTGGTTTGGCCTGGGGCTGGTTCTTAAAATACGGGGGACCCCTAGTCATTTTGTCCCCCGTATTTTGGGAACCAGCCCCGGACCTGGAGCCTGGGGCTGGTTGTTAAAAATCGGGGAACCCCTATTTGTCGGGTTCCCTGATTTTTAATTACCGGCCCCGGCTCTGTCAGCCTGGTGCTGGTTACAGCTGTGGGGGGACCCCACGCTGTTTTTTTTTAAATATATATATATTTTTTTAATATTTTTTTACACTAAAGCCTGCACAGATCTGACTGATCCGTGCAGGTTTAAAGCAAATATGACAGGGAAAGCAAGGTGTATTTTCCTGTCGTATTTGCGTGCCTGTTTCACGCCAATTAGCAGCCGTATTATCAGTACGGCTGCTTAGTAAATCAGAAACCACCATTCTTTTGAATGGTGATTTCTGTCGTATTCTATCGATGGTGTAGACATTCGTATTTGTAAATACAAATACGAATGTTCCATCTTTAGGAATACGAATTGTTACAAATTTGTAAAAAATAGGTGTATTTCTGCCTACGAATACACCTATTTTTTACGAATCAATTTTGGTAAATTTCCCCCATAATGTCTACAGTACTTCTGCCCTGCATACATAATGGCCTTAATATTAGTGCCCCTTACACATTATACCCACAGTAATGCAGCTTATACAAAATAACTACAGTAGTAGAGCCCCTTATACACAAAATGCCCACAGTAGTAGTGCTCTTCATACACATAATGCCAACAGTAGTTGTGACCCTTACACCTAAGATTGATATATAGGAATCTGGGTTGAAACCGAAAACCTGTATTAAATTGCTTATTAAGTGGCAGTAGTTCCCTCCACATATCAAACTGTCTTAATTTAATTGAGGTCCTCTGCATCTGAAACAGGCAAACCCAGCTTCACTCAGCAGCAGCCCCAGGCTCCATTCAGCTCAGCAGCAGTGGAGACTGTGTGGATAGTGTCACATTCAGCTCAGCAGCGGTGGGGACTGTTTGGAGAGTGTCACATTCAGCTCAGCAGCAGTGGGGACTGTGTAGAGAGTGTCACATTCAGCCCAGCAGCAGTGGTGACTGTGTGGAGAGTGTCACATTTAGCTCAGCAGCAGTGGGGACTGTGTGGACAGTGTCACATTTAGCTCAGCAGTGGTGGGGACTGTGTGGGTAACAACATTCAGCTCTGCAGTGGTGGGGACTGTGTGGAGTACAACATTCAGTTCAACAGCAGTGGGGACTGTGTGGAGTGCTACATTCAGCTCAGCAGCAGTGGGGACTGTGTAGTGGGTCACATTCGACTCAGCAGCTCTTCAGTATCTAATACTTTTGCAAATGCTATATTACATTCATGATGTAATATGTTATGTGATTATATATTATGTGCACTTGCACCAACCCCATCCTTGGGGCAGGAAATCCAAATCAATTTGGACAGACCTCAGCATTCCTTCACCTCAGAAAAGCCCACAACTGTCTACCTGCCCTAGACGTGCCCACAGGACAAAACAGTTCCACCCAGTAACTACAAGCAAAGAGATGTTATATAAATTGATTAAATCACATCAAGCATTGTTGGAGGCTGTCATTTAAGCTATAATTACATAATGAATATAATTATAAGAGTATGAAGTTAACAATTAGTGAGAAAAATGTATTTAAATGGGTAACTAAAAATGATATAAGGCCAGCAGTGGAATAAATAGAAGAGTGTGTGGTATCAAGACAAGCAGTATAAGGATGAGCAGAAAAATAGGATAAAGGATGACCAGGATTAGGTTTAATACTTTGTAATTCTAAATGGATATTGGTCGTGTCTAGATCCACTTCTGTTTTGTGGGTAGGATGTGACGTTAAGTGAGGGCAGAAGTAGTTAGATGCCCTCACAGTGGTTTTTTTTTATATTTTATTTGTATTTTACATAGGTGTAGGTTATTTTATTTTATGGCAACTGGATTGTACCCTTGCAGGCTCAAAGTAACATACATAGGACGGGATGTACTAAAGGGAAAATGCGGTAAAACCTCTGTTTTACTGCATTTTCCTATGTACTTTTTCCCCGGCCGCACAGATTTTGCCGGGTAGGGTTTCGCCACCTTTGGCTGGCGATACCTTATAGAAGCCTATGGGCTTCTTTTCGCCACCTAGCCGCAACCCCGCCTCCTCGCCGACCCCCCTTTTCCCCCTCCCTTGGGCTTACCTTCTTGCAAGTCCTCCTGGACCCCGGAAGGTAAGCCCTTCCTCCCCCTAGCAACGCAGCCGGGCGTCCTTCCGGCTGCAGGGGGAGGAGGAGGCTCCGGGGACAGCCTGCTTAGCTGTCCCCGGCGTATAGGCAGCAGGAGGCGGCAATGAGGAGACGGAGACAGACCACAGAACAGGTATCACGGGGGGGCTCCGTCAACAGACAGACTTGGAGGTAAGAGGGCCCTGCTGCAAGCTTACAATCTATAGGGAAACACAAGGACAGGCACCAGTAATAGCATAGCAGTCCCACCAAGTTGCAAGTCCAGAAGAAAGGCTATATAATACATAAGTGCCTCAGAGGGTTATGAGTGTGGTACTTAAATATGATAGGCTTGCCTAAAGAGGTGAGTTTTCAGGAAACACTTGAAAGTTTGGAGGCTAGTGGAGAGTCTTATTGTGCATGGAGGGCATTCCATAGGATGGGAGCAGCCCGCTGAAAGTCCTGTAATAGTGAATGGGAGCTAGTGATCCGTGCAGAAGAGAGACGCAGATCTTGTGTAGAGCGTAGTGGTCGAGATGGGAGATATTTTGTGATAAGTGCAGAGATATATGCTGGTGCAGTATGGTTAATAGCTTTATATGCGAGTAGAAGTGTTTTATATTGAATACAGTAAGATACAGGTAACCAATGGAGGGACTGGCAGAGCGGATCAGCAAACAATGAGCATCTTGCAAGGAAGATCAGCCTAGCAGCAGCATTTAAAATAGATTGCAGTGGTGAGAGTCTGTTCTTGGGAAGACCAGTTAGGAGACTATTGCAGTAATAGATGCGGGATATAATGAGTGCATGGATAAGAGATTTAGTAGGGTCCTGGGTGAGATACGGTTATATTTTGGATATGTTTTTAAGATGCATGTAACATGATTTGGAGACAGATTGACTGTGGGGAAGAAAAGACAGATAGGTGGGAATATAAGTACGTAATTCCTTTTTGGAAATTTTAAGTTTGAGTTGGCGAGAAGACATCCAAGATGAGATGGCAGAGAGACATTCAGCCCAAAACCACTGGTGACAACTCTGGGGTTGATAGATAGATTTGAGTATCATCTGCATATAAGTGATACTGAAATCCAAAAGAGCTGATTAGTTTGCCAAGCGAGGATGTATAGATGGAGAAAAGCAGAGGACCTAAGACTGAGCGTTGCGGAACTCAGACTGACAGAGGTAGTGAAGAGTAAGTAGAGTCAGAGAAGTGAACACTGAAAGAGCGATCAGATTGGGTAAGACGAGAACCAAGAAATGGCTATCATTTAGACCTAGGGAGTGCAGTGTTTGTAAGATGTGATCCACATTGTCAAACGCAGCAGAAAGATCTAGAAGAATAAGTAGTGAGTAATGTCTTTAGACTTCACAGTTACCAGATCATTCACCACTTTAGTAACATCATAATTAAGGTTGAAAAAAGACGTCAGTCCATTGAGTGCAGCCTATTTAACTTGTAACTACTGACTCAAGTGTAACCTCACACCTCTTTGTTTATGTAATGATTACACTAAAAGTGCCTCCACCCAAGTTGAGTTGATTTGATCCAATCAGTGTACTTGGGAAACAATAACATCTAATACTTGTACTAAGTATTAAATGGTAGATTGAATAATTGGGTACTTGTTTCCTAGCACGGCCACAATCGCGGGCATCGTGTACCTTAAAGTTAAGGTACACGATGCCTGCGATGGACCCGATTTCCTTTGAAATCAGGTCCATTTTGCCGGCAAAGGAAAAATCGCGGGCATCACGTCGGTCGCGGCCATTAACATTGCCCCCGACGCAACCGACGCGATGCCCGCGATTTTGCCATAGGCTTCAATGTTAAAATAATTTTTAACATTGAAATCGGGAGCATCGCGTCGGTCTTGTGCCATTATAATGGCACAAGATGAGATGGACTTGATTAAGTCCATCTCACATAGGAAACAATGTGAAATGGGCCAATATGACCCATTTCACATTGTATATGGCCCCGGCGTTACCCCACGATTGACGCGAACCCGAAGCGTGGCGAGCGTAGCTAGCCCGCGAGGGGCGTCGGTGCGCGTCCTCCGAGCTTTTCATTCCCCTACTATACACGTCGGCGTGGAGTAATACGCGTCCCCTCGCGGGGCTCACTGCGCTCGCCACGCTTCGGGCTCGGTGGCTCGCTGCGCTCGCCACACTTTATATTCTCAACTCCACGCCAACGTGGACAGTAGGGGAATGAAAAGGTCGGAGGACGCGCACCGCCGCCCCTCGTGGGCTCGCTGCGCTCGCCACGCTTCGGGTTCGCGTCAATCGTGGGGTGGCGTTCAGGGTGTCAAATTGGGGGTGTAGGGAATATTTTACATTGAATCTAATGTAAAATTGGGTCCCAGGGACCCTATTCACATTTGATTCAATTAAAAAATCGGGTCGGTCGCATCGCATGCGATTTGGTCGCATGCGATGCGACCGACGCGATTTTTCCGACACGACCACCCCGATGGAAATCGGTGTGGCTGTGCTAGGAAACAAGTACCGATAATTGTCCCCTATCAGTGGCGTAACTATAGCTCCGCAGCCGCCGTGGTGGCGGGGAGGCGCAGAGAAAGTGTGGGCGCCGGGGGGTCTTCGGGGCTACAGTTACCCGCTACTGTCTGCTGGTACCTGGCCTGCCGCATCTGTCTGTGGTCACGGTCTAGCATCCTTAAAAACTGTCTGTAGTATGGGGGTATTTCATTATAGCAGCAGGAGCCGGCACCGGGAGAGACGTTACCGTGACCGCAGACAGATGCGGCAGGCCAGGTACGGGTATAATGTGGCGGGTGAAAAATTTGCGGCGGGGGAGGGGAGGCGTACATTCAGTAATTACGCCACTGTTCCCCTATATGTTCTAACCCTACTTATCTCTTTTTATTTTATCCTATATAGGAGGAGCGGCCCAACCTAAGGAATCAAACAGAAGAAAAAAAGAAGAAAGCAGCGCTTATGGTATCAAATACATATGGTACATTTAATGTTGAAACATGATAAAATACACAATATTAAAACCTATCAACCTTGACAAAGCAGTGAGTGCACTGCGAAACGCGTTGGTGCTTGCCCATTGGACCCAATCTAATTGCCCCAAAGGAGATATCTACACCCATTGAAGGACCAGTCTCGCCTGCTGATTCATCTGATCACATCTGTCATATCCCCTGAAGTCTCTTGCCGTTTTCACATGAAAACCTGTCACTCGCAGCAGTGATCAGAGCAGGACTTACTTTTCTCCACGAACTGGTGATTATCTCTATTGGGTCCATTCATATTTCATTTATTCAATTCCATGTTTTTAATATTGTGTATTTTATCATGTTTCAACATTAAATGTACCATATGTATTTGATACCATAAGCGCTGCTTTCTTCTTTTTTTCTTCTATTCTTTATCCATTTGGGAACTGACTACTCCCTCAAAGCAGCAGCTTTTTTGACAAAACATACTCTGGGGAAGCGCTCTACACTAACCTAGGTTAGTTTTTTTCTCTAAGGAATCAAACAGCCCACCTATAACACGGTAAGTATAATGTTTAATCTACATGTACACATAAACATAAATCATGACAATAAAGTCCAAAACATTACACATTACTATTCACAATATTATATCCTATACAATATATAGTGCATGCAATACAAAAAAAAATAGATATTTCAAGTTTTACACTTTTATATGAACTGGCCAGTTGTATTAGTAAAACACATTAAGTAAAATACCTAAAAACATAAGTATAAGTATAATTGAGTGTCTGTTATAACCTATCTGGTTGGCGCACGTTGTGGCCCATATCTCCCTTTTACTGAAATAAATATAACCGGGTTTGTTCCAGAAATGATCTGGTCTTTGTCCTTGTCCTTATGTAACAAACTACTACAAAGGAACAAACTATCTCCCGCAGAAAGGTTGAAATGTATCAGGTGACCAGTCTAAGTAGCATTTGCAACAAAGTAGCAAACCATCAAAGTTTGGCTGAGTTCCCAGTAACCATCCAGTATGACAGCTACTTCTTATAGCTGCATGTAATTTGGCTGCTTCCCCAGCCCTATAGTTAGTATAATAGCTCTCAGTGGCTCTCCTGAAATGTATCGGGGTATAACAATACAATGGTTTTGTCTCACCACTCCTGTAGCTTTCTTTCTTGTAGACAGGTTCCCCAAAGGATTTCTACGGACCCCAGACCCAGGATCGGCAGACCCCCGAACCCAGGATCAGTGGACCCCTGGGCCCAGGATCCCCGGACCCAGGGCTACCTACGGGCTCAAGAAAGGTAAGTATCAGTATGTGTTGGCTTTGGATGTAATAAAGCTTTATTTTTCATGTGTCAGTGTGTGTTTTTTTTACTATTTCTATTACTGTTGAACTACAAGTTCCAGCGGGCCCTTTAATGCCCCGCATGCTGGGACTTGTGGTTCTCCAAGACCCAGCATGCAGGGGAGGCTTGCTTCGACTCATAGTTCCACAGTATTAGACAATGGTTTATAATTCTATTTTTTACACAAAGACCAGCCCAGTACCCAACGCCCAGGGGTACCGGGGACAGCACCAGGCTTCAGCCTGGGCAGGTATGTTCTGGAGGGGGGGGCCTTCATTGGGGGGGTCCGCACTCCCCCAGGACCCCTGCCCAGGCTGACTGGCCAGTAGTGATGAATGCTTTGGCCGGGGGGACTTGTATAAAATGTCTCCACCCAGCTGTGGCATTACCCTGCTGGCTGGTTGGGCCTGGGGCTGGTTCTTAAAATACAGGGGACCCATATTCATTTTGTCCCCCGTATTTTGGGAACCATTCGTATTAGTGGCCATATATACGGCCGTGAATACGAATTAATATTAATGAATACGCGATCGGGGGTTTACAAAGCAGATGAATTTGACGGCTTTGTAAATTACCCTCTGGAACATGAATTTCCATACAGCTAAAACAACCGTATGCATTCGTATTCATTCATATTAAGAATACGAATATCAAAAATACTGGCCAGACACCTTGGCATGTCATCTTGATATAGTACCTCCACAAAAGGGTCCCACAACTGCTCAAGGACAAATTATTTAATATTCAATTATTTTTATAAAAAATTCCAAAAGACTAGAAAGAGTTGTGATAATAACTGCACTAACAAGAAAAGTCCACTGTGCACAGGGTTGCACTGAACAGCAAAAACTTAATGCAACACTTTTGGGTGGAGCCCTGATAATATAATGCATCTTTTATTTCCAGTCTCTGCTGAAATGAAGCCAATTAACTTTGTATATTAGGGTCTTTTCATTAGAGGTCTATTCATCATCTGTTAATTTCTACAAAAGTAGGTGAAAATTAGTAGGTAACACCTTGGCGAATGGAACTACATCTAAATGCATTATTAATACAAAGACCAGCAATGGATCCTTTTGCTGCAGAGATCCTCATGACATTAGATCAGAACTGTTGTTGTATTGATAAACTGTTCCTTTTTTAACTTTCCATCTTTTTATGTCAGTTTACTGTCAGTGGAACCAGAGTCAGACTTGGCAGTGCAAAGTTTCATGGAAATTGTGAAGACGACTAATACAAAGATCCCTCATAATTAACATGAGCCCCTGAGCCAGAAAAAAACTGTACCCTTTATTGTACAAATTTACCGGCTTAATGCATTAATCGGAGTCCACCCAGAGTCCATCTTCCAGAACTGTCCCTTTTCTCTCTCACTCTCTCAAACACAGAAACACAAAGCAGACTAGCTTTCGAAGCTTTTGCAGTATAGTGCTGAGAGGGGTCTACAAATATAACACATGCTAAAATTACTACTTATGTAGCAACAAGTATGACGTTTATACAACCATATGCTTATTAACAAATAAGCAGCTTTTTGGCAGGATGCTCAGTCTAAAGCAAAAAGTGTGGTTAAAACCAAGTTAACTGTGTTTTTACGCCATTTTTGCATGCACTAAAACCTGCATGCTGGGTTACAGCGTTAGGGATATTGCTAGCAAAAGCTGGTGTTACCCCTTAGAAGCCCCTACTGCCCCACACCGACTCCCGCCACCCCCCCTCCCCCACCTGATGTCCAGCCAGCCTCCTGCTGTGCTGCCTGGACCAGTGATCTTCTCCTCCCCAGCACCTTCTGGGTGCAGGGAGGAGGAGGCGGAACCCAGCAGTTCCTGCAGCCATCTGAGCTGCCACAGGAGGAGGGGGAGAGCCGTGGGGACCCCCTCACCCCCCTTCAGCTGCTTTGCAAAGGGCAGCTCTTATCGCAAGTGCTGCCCTATGCAATACTAGTCACATGACTTAGAGCATATGCAATTAGCATACCTCCCAACAGTCCAGTTTTTGGCGGAACCATCCCGTTTTTTTGGGACGTCCCGCGGAGGGAGGGGGGCAGTTGGGAGTCTCCCCAGCATGAAGGAATAGACGCTGTGCTCATATGGGGGAGCGTGGTCCAGCGGGGACATACTTTGCATACGGTTGATCCTCATTTGCATATGCCACACCCCCTTTTCGCAGCAGCCCGCTTCATAAAGTGAACAAGTTGGGAGGTAAGAATTAGTATTGATGTGGTACTCGGAGGAGGGGGGAGGTAAGGGTCGATAAAGATGATAAAGCAGATGATAAAGCACCCCACCCATTATATGGTATTATTTACAGGACACTGTGGGTTGGATCACAGCAGACTTCATACCCATCTGTATGTAAAGGACAGGCAATCTCTCTCGTCAAGCAGATGTGTATGGTCTTGTTCAGCAGTAGCTGTACAAACATTTTTCCTGGCTTTAATCCATTAATTGACATAAATACAGATCTGTGAATTGTCCCTCTTGAAACGCAGGTGACTGCCAAGCGCTGATATTTGAAAAAAACGCATTCAGATCCACAAGGAAGATCCCAAACACCTCTAGCTATATGTAACGCAGTTTGTTTTCCAGCATCTTGGGAATTCTCCACTTACAGTATAATACTGGTTAACAAAAGGTTTGACAAAGTACTATCCAATTGTTTGTTCATATTAACCAACACTACCGGACCGGTCTCCCGATGAGCGCAGCCGCTAGTTCAGCACAATATACTCGGTGCACAGATAACCACCCTCCATTCCTTATATGCATGAAGAAATTTATTTTTGCAAATCACCGAGAGTCGTACAGAGTTTATAACACATAGCAAATAACAGTATGAAAAAATTAGCCATGAAATTGTGTTATATTAAATTTTCCAGCTTTCACGCTCAATTGAATGGCTCCGGGACCCAGGGCTTAGTAGTCCTGGAGAGGCAATGGAACTCATTTCCCCTAAAACAGACCCTCCTCACCCCTCCTCCCCCTTCTTTAGGCAGAGCCTAGACTAGGGGGGATCCCGATGGTCAGTATCTCGACATCGGAATCCGGACTGCCGGTGCTCCAACAGGGGGGCGAGCGCAATGTAGCCCCGTCATCCGGCACCCAGACCAGTGCCAGGGAATTTGTGCCCCATCTTCCATAAAGGGACAGTGGTCCCACAAGGAAGGGGTGTGGTCACACAATAGTAACTCCAAATAAATTACAACTCACAGTAGCACAATCATATACAAATTACAACGCATGTAGTGCCCTTGATTCATATTAAATCACACAGTAGTGCCCCTTTTGCACATAATGCCCACAGTTGTGCTGCGGAGGTGACAACATGACATCCCATACACCGTGTCAGAAGGAGAAGCTGCTGGGAATGGCTAATCTGTTGGAATTAATGTTTAGGGCTGTGGTAGAGGTGGAACTCAGTTCAGTGCTATTCATATCGTGCTGAATTCAATCGACCCCATTGAGGGGTACATTTACTAAGATTCATGTTTGGTTGCGCTGCATTGTGCTGGGAGTTTAACCTGTTTTTGCAACACTGACATTTACTAAATTCAAACACCGGTGTTAACACTCAATCCGGGCAGAGATAGATGGCCAACCATGCAAATAATCTATGGTCCATCAAACCAACTCGCAAGAAGTTGCCATAGGAGCAAGAGTAGAATTTACAGTTTTACTAAGAATCATGTTACAAAACACAATGCAAACTAGGACCAATCAAATAGACCTGCCTCCAAGCAGCGTGCTGTGCAGAAGGCTGCCATAGACACCGCCAACTGGCTGAGAGAGGAGTCGCTCTTAGCCAACCATGCAGCATCCCAGGCAGGTCTATTGGTTTCCGACCAAGACGACAGAACTCACATGACCAAACACGATAACATAGACCCTTGAGAAACACAATTCAGTGAATTACAATTCTAAGTAATTTCCAGTGTTTGATCTTGAAAATCTCTCAGCGATGCCAAGCGTGTTCATACTAGAAGAAACACGCATATTAGGAAATGTACCTCTGAAATTCTAGAATGATCACATTATGATCTACATCTCACTTAGGTAATGATTTATATAAGAGCTAAAATCCTTACGGCCAATGGCAACAAAGGATTACTGTCAAAGATAACACTATCATCGGTGCATCCACCGCCAACAATAAGAATATTTGCATAAGGAAGAATAAGATATAAGCATATAAATGATGAAAAGAAATTGAAAAAAATGTGGTGGTTATTATTATTATTATTATATCAGTGGTTCCCAAACAGGTTCCATGGCACCCCAGGGTGCTTCAGGACTCTAGCAAGAGTGCCACAGGTTGGTGGTCAGGGAATCAAATTCTTGGTAATGTGGTAGGTAAAAGCAGTGCTGGTGGCTGCCAATGGTAAAACACATAGACAATCAGAAGCGCACTGTCCTTTGCCACTTTACTGTCCTTAAGGATGACTGGTAATCACAATTTACTAAATTTAATAATATAAATTGAATTTTCCAATGAGAAACTTTGGGCTTAGGGCTGTAGTTAAAAATACGAGACACGCTGGAGGGCGCTGTGATTCAAGAAAGATTGGGAACTACTGGGCTATACCATTGCATTTTTGCTGCTGTTTTCTTTTTTTAGTACACAGTCTAATTAAAAGTATTTTTTTTTAAAATTTGTACTATTTGAAACAATAATTGTAATTGGATATATTTTTTACCCTATTTATGAACTTTTTTTTTTTTTTGATAAATTTGTCTGAAACCGCAAACCTGGACTGCATGTACTATCGACAAAGACTAGGCCAGTAACACAGCTGCCAGTGGTGTTATCATAATTGCAACCCCCCCCCCCCCCCTGAAAATTTCGGCAGTGCCCCCCCCCCAGTAATGTTAACAACCCCCCACTCACCCCCTGCCGCTCATGCCCCGCCCCCCCCCCCTGTGCCTTATTATCCCTCCACTCTGCTTCCGTAGCAGGGACCCATATTTACATTAACAGAGAGGGGTTGTCAATCGCACAGGAAATTCGTCAAATAATGGGGGTACCTTATAGTCAATATGTAGGAAATAGTTCAATATAAGTACAAGGTGTGCTACCGCCAGGCACTAAAAAGGACATACAGTATATGAGAAACAACAGAGTGCCTTTGTTGCGGTGCACAAAAGAGAGAAGATACAATAAAATGTAACTTTTAATGAGAGTATCTAAAATTACTTCGAAGATAAAACATACATATATTGCACAGGACAGTTTTTAAAAAGGAAATAGCCAATCCGACGATTGGTGGCATAGCACAATACATTATGCACACATGTTCAGATCTTGTCTGTGGTCCTGGCTCCCCTCCTGGCTGCTGCTGCTGCTATGAAAATGGACCATCACAAAATGTCCGCCCCCGTACAGCAGACAGTTTCAGAGAACATTTTATGATGGTCCGTTTTCATATCAGCAAAAGCCAGGAGGGGAGCCGGGACCGCAGTGCAGACAAGTAAATCTGCGGTCCCGGCTGCAGCACAGACACGGCAGCGGCGTTACAATAGCCCCACAAACCCTCGGCGCCCGCACTTACACAGCGCCTCCCCGCTACCGCAGGGTCTGCAGACTGCGGGGCTATTGTTACACCACTGTCAGCTTCCCCAGTTCTTTGATGAAATTAGGGATATTGTATTGCTGTAATAAAAAGAGACATGTATTGGGTTGACCACTGAAGGTCGACTGGCTTTATGTCAACACCTGAAATAGGTCAACTTGGCAAAGGTCGACAGTGTCAGAATGTCAACACAATCATCATGTCAACAATGGGAAGGTCGACAAAAGGTTAACATGAGTTTTTTTTTTACTTTTTTAGTCCCGAATGTCGACATAGTCGACATAGTCACTGTCTAAGTGTACCGCATCCCCTCGCATGGCTCGCTACGTCTGCCATGCTTTGGGCACTCATCCTAATGCAATTGTCCAAAAAATGTGTTTCTTTCCCCCTCAGTTATTGCCAAATCTCTTGTGTCCTGACTTTTCTACAATGAGGCGACTCAAAGTCTATGGGTCGGATTTATCAAACAATATTTGCAGCTAAATCCCTTCGGGGGTTAGCCGCAAATATTATGTAACACCCTAATGTACCAAAGGGGGATCCCTGCTCCGATCCCCCCTGCACCAGCACCAGCTGCATCCCCCATAGGTTTGTATGGGGGATGCGAAGCTGCCCGATGTATCAACATCCTTGAGCTGGTGAAAGCCTATAGTAGCCTATGCTGCCAGGGCAGTGCGGTCAGCGGGGTCGGTGGAGGATCAGCATTAACCGTGCATCATGCGCAGACCCCCCCCCCCCCCCCCCCCCCGGCTTCCTTCTGAGCACTCCTTTCAGACCGCTGTCCCTTCGCTTGTGGGATAATACATCCCAGCGCTAGTATCGCATTTTACAATGGGCCCCTCTGTCTTTAGTCAGAGCTGTAGGTAAACCCAAATAAATGTGTTAGTGTAATATGATGGATCTTGCAGACCTAAATACTTCATTAAAATAAAACAATTAGCTATCTCCCAAAAATGACACTTTCTACATTACCCACATGTGGATCATGTGTGACTCATACTGGATAAACTCTGAGTCATTGTGAGTCTATTTATGGCCAGTGAATACGATGTTGTGATACAATCATTGAATTGATTATTTCCGTCTAATATTGATAGACTGCATGTGGAAGCCATGAATGCTTCTTTGTGCACAGAGCATCTGCAACTGTATTCTAATGCCGCAGCAGACAGGCCTCCCAAGTGCTGCACTAATCCATCACTATGCTTAAAAAGCAGCATATCGGTCACATGTTGCTCGTACCATCAGACATTGTACCAGTTCCATGAAGGAGCAAAATGTCCATTGGAATATGGCCGCTTGTGCCAGTGCAGCAGCGACAAAAGATCTGTAACATGCCCCTTGTCATTCTCAGCAGCTGAATTTGTTCTGTGACTCCAACAGACTAAGGGGGTTATTCTGGCTGATTCACAAGGCTGCAAATTCGCAGCCTTATGAGTTCACCAAACCCCGCCTAGCCAATGGTGGCCTGGCCGCCACCCATTCATAGCGTGTGTTCGCACGCACTGGCTGGGAATGGATGTTTTACATAAACATTCATTTGCAGCCTGCAGGGGAACACCCACATCATTGGATGGTCGCAGACCATCCAATGATGTTGAAAGCACACTCACATCTAAGGTTGCTCAGAGCATTCTGAAGGAAGTGGGTGGGCAGCTGAGATCTGGTGATGTCAGCTACCCACCCCAGGTGTCCATGTCACTGGGCGATTTCCATGGGAACGGCCAGCATTTTCATGGGAACGCCCTTGAAACACTGGGCATTCCCATAGACGACTGAGTTCGCTTCAGCCATGCTCCCTGTCCAGGAATATGAAAATGAAACTTTGTCAACCAGGGGAGGAGGCACAGTTCAAAATTCAAATAGGGGAGACACAGCAACTACTACCACTAACTGCCATTTCAAACTGACTCACTGGCAGTGGCTGTGGCACCCCTATTTGAATTTTGGATGGTCCAGCAGCCCTTTCTCTGTAGCCTCTACTCCGTTGCTTGCTAATTCAAAACATCACATGGTTATATATTAAAATTGCCCTGTTGTATAGTGTTCAAGCTGGTGTATGACAAAGGTATTGACAAGCTTTAATGTTGCCTTGTCAGGGTGTCCCTTGGTATTACTGTATTTTATAGTGCCAAAAATGTAAAACTACAATACATCATCTATATATATATATATATATATATATATATATATATATATATATATATATCTAGTAAGCTTTTGTGTGTCTGTGAAACAATGCCATCTGTTGGCAGCAAGTGAAACTACGGGTGAAATTTAATAGGACTTTTCAAAATTGCACTGTATCGCTGCACATCGCACTTTTTCAATTCGCATTTTTCCTTCAAAACCACATATTTAATGAGCTGCGAATTTGCGGCAAAAAAGCATGATAAAGTTTAATATAGTATCGGGATATAGCATTGGGAAATCCCGGACCATAATTGACTGGTGGGCGGGCCTAAGTCCCGGTCTGGGGTGGAGCCCCAGAAGTAAACAGAAGACAGGAGCTTGGTTTCAGCAGTGCAGGGGTCCCGGAGAAGCCCTGAAGACGTCCGGTGAGTATGTTTTCTCTCCACAGGTACCCACATGGATACTACTGGACAAGGGGACCGATGCTTCGTGGCAACATAGGTGAGTATTGCATGAATGGGCTCTGTGTGCAATAAAGTTTTACTGTAAGTGTGTGTGTGTGTGTGTGTGTCTGTATTTATTTAACTATTTGTTCTACTGTGGGACTACAAGTCCCAGCACGCCCTTTATTACCCCGCATGCTGGGACTTGTGGTTCTTCAAATCCCTGCATGCGGTGCAGGCTTGCTGGGACTCATAGTTCCACAGCAATACACAATCGTTTTTCTATTTTTTTACACAATTATCAGCTCGATTCCCATCGCCCAGGGGCATCGAGGACAGCCCCGGGCTTCAGCATGGGCACGTAAGTTCTGGAGGGGGAAGGACCCCTTCTTTGGGGGGGTCCCCACTTCCCCAGGACCCCTGCCCATGCTTACCAGTCAGAGGAATAAATGCTTTGGCCAGGGGGACTTGTATAAAAAGTCTCCCCCCGGCTGTGGTATTACCCTGCTGGCTGGTTGGGCCCGGTGCTGGTTCTTGAAATACGGGGGACCCCTACTCATTTTGTCCCCCGTATATTGGGGAACCAGGACCGGCCCTTGAGCCTGGTACTGGTTTTATGAAATCCTGTGGATCCCTATTTGTTTTGCCCCGTGAATTTCTAAAACCAGGACCGGCTCTTTGAGCCCGGGGCTGGTTATGCTCAGGAGGGGGGACCTTACGTCGTTTTGTTTTTAAATTTTAGTTTTAACTCTTTCTTTTACACCAGAACCATGCACAGACCGCAATGATCTGTGCATGTCTCTGACAAATTCGTACATCAGAAACTGGTCTGAAAAAAGTGCGATTTTTAGACACCTCAATAATGCGATTTACATTTGCACATGCCATTAAATAAGATATTTGTATACTTTTCTATGCGAAAACATCTGGATGCGATAAAAATGTGAATTTTTACCGGCAAGTGAGAAAGTGCAAGTCATCGCACAAAATGTGCGATTTACGGGACTTAGCGCACCCTATTAAATTGGCGATTTTCGCAAAAAATGCGATAACGCCATTTTGTTGCCTAATTATCGCCAAAAATCCAAAATCGCATCCCATTGAATGTCACCCTACATCTCTTTTTCACACATGCACAAACACAGAGGCAATCACAAGGTAGCAGACTAGCTTTCAACAAATAGTAATTGTTAAGCGCTCACCTAGGTTGTGTACCTCTATGCAAATAGCTGACAAAATGCTGGTGTTTATGAAAAAAAAAATTTGTGTAACAGAAGTTAAGCGTTCTCCTATGTATGTGAGAATGAGTGACAAAATTGCTGGTGATGTGAAATCAAAGGTGTTTTTTATTTACAGTTGCAAACAAATGTACATAGGAAATAACTGAAATCAGGGTGGGTGATGTGAGCCTTGAATGAGCCCCTATGGGGGAATTAGGGTGCCAGCAGGTCCCTTTCTACCATAAGCCTAGCAGGCTTATGTCTCATACAGGTGGGGGTGGTGCGGGGGCTGCCAGTATTAAGCCCTTGCGGGTGTATGGGGTCAGCAGAACCCTTTAACCATAAGCCAGTAGGCTTATGTCTTATGCCGGCAGATGAGTGGGGAAATGGGGTTGTGGTAGGGCAGGAGGGTGCAGGTACAGTCCAAGGTGACAAACACTGGCAGTGGCTGGAGGCAAAGTCAATGAATCACTTGGTGGGTTGTGCTGGGTAGCGGCGTCCCGCTCCCAGGAGTCTTACCCACGTGATCCTCTTGCAGAGTGGTACGCAGCAGTGCTGTGCTGAAGTCCCTGTCTGCCAACGCCAGTCCGAGGTGAGGGATGCTCACCCGGCTGGCTGAGATGTGCGTGGCCGCTTGGCTGGAAGTGCGGCCTGCTCGGACGCGACTTCCGGGTTGGAAGGGGACGCGACGCGACTTCCTGGTTTGTCGCGATGACGTCACTGCGGGAACGAACGCTCGACTCCGGCTAGGAGGAGACTTCTTGTAGTGTAACACTGGATGCTTGAAGTGCTGTGTGATGAATCGTGAATGTCCAACGCGTTTCAGCCACTGTGGGCCTTTATCAAGGATGCTGTAGGTTGAGGCTGGAGTGTTTATATGCTGGATGGGCGTGCCAAACGATCAGTTCATTGATGTGATTGGTCCACGCTCTCAGCCCCTGATTGGACATGAGTGGTTGTCACTCATAGAAGGGGAGGGGGGGTTTTGACGGCAGTTTAACCTCCACCAAATTTACCTACCAGTTAAGTCCATTGGTTACTTGCTGCATTTCCACAAACTCCGCACACACTATCCCAATATACATGGGGATAACTGATATTAGACTGACCAGAAGTCAGAAGGCTCTTAAAGCCATAGAGGAAATCCACACCACCACACCTAGCATACCCCCATCGGAGTTTTTTCAAAATTTTAGACTCCTAGAAACACTGATACAGAAAGAGACAAGAGTGTGGTGGGACAGACACATCCTACACTGGTACCACAATAACCACCTGATACCAAAAGGTCTACACATTAAGAAAACACCGACACACAGCACTGATGACACAACATTCATGTCCAAATGGAATGACACTTTAAACGAATGCTCACGGAAACTCATTACACTCATCATAGAGAAACATGACACAGAACTTGACACACTGGGGGAAATTTACCAAAATGGATTCCCTAAAAATTCGTATTCGTATTTGTATTCGTAGGAAATACGAATGTGTACGAATGATAGTGATCTTGAAAAAGTCGTGTTCCGGAGTGTAAGTTACTACAAAGTCGTATTTTTAAAATTCGTATTTTCCGATGGTGTAGGCATTCGTATGTTGGTTTACGCATGTTTTCGTAGTGTCGTAGATTCGTAGGTGAAATACGAATGTCGTAGAGATTTTTGTCTGAAAAGCCCGTTATTTCACGAATTTGTCGTGAAATGAAATACGAATTTTCGTATATTCAACCACATGGCTCACTACGAAAATGAAACTACAAGCGTGATTGGTGTATCTCTTTTACACTGGGGAGGGCTCTCACACCCATATATAAGTCGTGGAGGCGCCAAAACTTGTTGTGGGTGTAGTTTGGAGTGTGTAGGAGAGAGGTGCAGTGGTGAGTTGTTTGGTGATTTTTGGTGAGTTTGTTCAAAGTGATTTCTGAGTGTGTATTGTTCTGAAATGCTATTGTTTGTCTTGTCCTTTTCAAAGTTTGTCACATTAGTTTTTTTTTTTGTCCTATAGTCGATATTTGTGTGTGTGTGTGTGATGTGTTTTTCAAATGATAACACATGTGTTCCATTGAAGCCGGTGAAATACACTTTAAAATAGACCTTGTCAAGGAGGGTGTATTTTATTTCACGAATTTTTGTAGGAATGGGAGTTGTTTACGAATCCGATTTTACAACTTCACGAATACGAATTTTTAGTACATGAGGAAAACACGCCTAGCCCATGCAAAAATCAGTCGTATTCTATCGATGGTGTAGACTTTTCGTACACATGCGTAGTCGTATTTTGATATACGAATACGACCTCAATATCACAAGTTCACGCCAAGATAATTTCCACGATAGTACGATTTTTTTACTTCTTAAATTACGAATTCACGAATACGCCAGAAATTCACGACAATACGCCTACGAATACGACTTTTTTCACTTTTATTATACGAATCCATTTTGGTAAATGTCCCCCACTAAATACACAAATAGAAAACACCAACAAACTCATAGAACCATACACAAAGGAACCAGGGTATAAAGACATTGAAGACATCACAAAACAGAGACTAACAAACAAAGAGGACCAGATTATTAAAATCAAAATCAACAAAATACACAGGGATCTCAAACCCAGACATACCAATACACATTCAAGGTCAAACAGCAAAACCACAATAGGACCCACAACCAACAAACGTAAGACCCTCATTCCCCACACCCCAAACAAAAGACACCACATCCCCAACAAGCACAAAAACTTAACAGCACCTAAACTATATAGAAATACAGGACTCACCTACCAACAATACATGCACAAACTGCACACACATCAAACATCCAGGCACACACAACCAAAAGTTAACACGGACAACAGTACTAACGGTTTACCCAACAGTAATACCCAGCCAACAGAGACAAATAACATCAGCTTAAACACAACTGACTCAGAATCCGAGAGTGATTCATCATTCTCAGTACACGAGATAGATGACGACACGGAATACGAACACCTGGCAAGGCTGTCCTTCGACCAAGGGTGGGTCACAACACTTAGAGACTACCAAAATACTACAGCATAATACCAAACAACACCACAACACCACCAGAATGGGGGGAACATTTTTTAGACACAGAGACAGGCAGACTGGCCTGTCTAAAAAATCCCAGTCAACAGAACACACATCCAGAACAAAACACCAAAAAAAGACAAAAAAAAGAAGAGGATGCAGAGGAGGCTCCTCTAAAAACACCAAAGAAACAGAAACAACACACACCAGAACAGACTTAGAGAAACCTAACAACGGCCACATTGATAACACAGCCATCTTCAACTTAAGCAGCACACCTCTCACACAACTACAGGAACAAGTACTTTCAAAAGGACTCAAATTCGCACCAACAAACAAACCCAACAAATTCGACATATACTGTGACCTACAATCCTTCACCAGGAAACTGACATTGAAAAAATACTTCAACTCCAACCCCATAGTCAGAAACCATGCAGACTCAGTCGACAAATATAAACACACACTACTCAGACCAAAATCCACCTTCTACCCCAATCACATGAAATCTCACCACATCAAGACCTTTGAGACCCTAGTGGCTAGGGATCTTGACAACATGAAGGACAAACCAAACAAGTATGACACCAACAACATGACTAAATCAGAACTACAAGCACTCAAAACCCTGGAAAAGAATGACCAACTTATAATCAAACCAGCAGACAAAGGGGGTGGCATAGTGGTACTGGACCAACATGACTATACAACAGAGGCACAACGCCTACTCAATGACATCAACACCTACAAACCACTGAAGGGCGACCCCACACAGCAATTCAAAAAAGAACTTGACGCACTACTTAAAACAGGCAGAGACAATGGCATCATCAACAAACATGAGCACATGTTCCTACAACAGGAACACCCCATCATACCCGTATTTTACTACCTCCCTAAGATACACAAAAATCAAACACATCCACCAGGAAGGCCCATCATCTCAGGTATAAACTCCCTCACCTCTAACTTAGCCCAATACACAGACAACTTCTTACAGGATCATGTTAAAACACTACCCTCATACATAAAGGACACCACTGACATCATCAACCACTTACAAACCATTCAATGGGAATCAGACTACTGGATAGCCACCAGTGATGTTACGTCACTATACACAGTCATTAACCACAACCAAGGTCTAGAGAGCACTAAACATTTCTTAGATAGAGACACAGAACTCCCACCGGAACAGACCACCTTCATCATTGACGCCATTGACTATATCTAACACCACAACTACACATGGTTCAATAACACTTACTACCTACAGACCACCGGGACCGCTATGGGATCAAAAGTGGCACCCAGCTATGCTAATCTGTTTATGGGTAAGTGGGAGGAGGACCATATACAGACAGGGCATAGCTGGAAGGACAATTTGATCCTATGGCGGCGTTTCATTGACGACATTATATTCATTTGGAAAGGGACACTTGACTCACTCAATGACTTCACTCACTACCTGAACACCAACAACAGAAACCTCACTTTCATCACCAATATCAGCAAGACATCAGTCCAATTTTTGGACTTAGACATATACATTGAAAATAACAACATACACACAAAAACATACAGGAAAAATGTAGATGTCAACAGCTACATACTCTACACTAGTGCACACCACAGACCATGGCTACAGAACATCCAGAAGGGGCAATTCTGACGCATCAGAAGGAATTGCTCCAAAACAGAAGAATTCCTAACACAAAGCACAGAACTCATGGAACAATTCCATGAGAAAATGTATGACCAGCACATAGTCAAAACCGCCCTGAACGAAATCACAGCACTCGACAGATCCACTACACTTCAAACCAAACCCAAACACAACCAGACAGAAAACAACGAGGTAGCATTTATCACCACATACAACAAATCAGCTAAACAATTCCACAACATCCTCAAAAAACACTGGCACATCCTTCAGCAAGACCCTAACCTCACCCCTGCAATACCCGACAGACCCAAAATGACATATCGCAAGGCACCTGATATCAGAAAAAGACTGGTACACAATCACATAAAACCCAAAACATCTACCCAAACAACCATAGACCACACCACAGGTTTCCATTACTGTGGAAAATGTGCAGGCTGCAAAAACTTGACCACAAAAACAACCAAGAAAATACAAACATGGACATCAACAACCATAGCTAAAACATTTAAAATCACACATCAGACATCATGTGAACACACAGGGGTGATCTATCTTCTCAGATGCCCCTGTGGTCTCGAATACATAGGAAGTACCACACGCACACTTAAACAACGAATCTACGAGCACATCAGGAACATTCGCATAGGATATGAGAACCACAGCGTTTCCTTACACTACAAAACAAAACACAATAGCAACCCCAAGGACCTATTCTTCATAGGAATAGAGATCAACCCAAAAAATTGGAGAGGAGGTAACCACATGGACACCCTCAACAGAAGAGAACTATTCTGGATTTACACAATCAAAACCCTGACCCCTAGAGGATTGAACATAGATTTCCACAATAGCCATCTGGGCTAGTAAATCCAGTATCCACCCACAATGTAAAGAAAGGCTGTGTTCCTTACCACCTTATGCACACATGACACCTTACTGCATCACAAACACCTCATCACACACACCCCGTACAGCTGACAGACACACAGCACCCGAAGGGTTAATAACCCCTCGGAACCATCCACATCCACATTAAACTTAGTACTAGGACTCCTTAGCAACACTGCTAATACACTCACATCATAATCTACAGTTAATGCACCAACAGCACTCCGCTATCCACTGCATGCTGACAACGCTATAATTTCCAGCTCACACAGGGTTAATAACCCATTTCAGCTACACACTGCCGTCAAAACCCCCCCTCCCCTTCTATGAGTGACAACCACTCATGTCCAATCAGGGGCTGAGAGCGTGGACCAATCACATCAATGAACTGATCGTTTGGCACGCCCATCCAGCATATAAACACTCCAGCCTCAACCTACAGCATCCTTGATAAAGGCCCACAGTGGCTGAAACGCGTTGGACATTCACGATTCATCACACAGCACTTCAAGCATCCAGTGTTACACTACAAGAAGTCTCCTCCTAGCCGGAGTCGAGCATTCGTTCCCGCAGTGACGTCATCGCGACAAACCAGGAAGTCGCGTCCCCTTCCAACCCGGAAGTCGCGTCCGAGCAGGCCGCACTTCCAGCCAAGCGGCCACGCACATCTCAGCCAGCCGGGTGAGCATCCCTCACCTCGGACTGGCGTTGGCAGACAGGGACTTCAGCACAGCACCGCTGCGTACCACTCTGCAAGAGGATCATGTGGGTAAGACTCCTGGGAGCGGGACGCCGCTACCCAGCACAACCCACCAAGTGATTCATTGACTTTGCCTCCAGCCACTGCCAGTGTTTGTCACCTTGGACTGTACCTGCACCCTCCTGCCCTACCACAACCCCATTTCCCCACTCATCTGCCGGCATAAGACATAAGCCTACTGGCTTATGGTTAAAGGGTTCTGCTGACCCCTTACACCCGCAAGGGCTTAATACTGGCAGCCCCCGCACCACCCCCACCTGTATGAGACATAAGCCTGCTAGGCTTATGGTAGAAAGGGACCTGCTGGCACCCTAATTCCCCCATAGGGGCTCATTCAAGGCTCACATCACCCACCCTGATTTCAGTTATTTCCTATGTACATTTGTTTGCAACTGTAAATAAAAAACACCTTTGATTTCACATCACCAGCAATTTTGTCACTCATTCTCACATACATAGGAGAACGCTTAACTTCTGTTACACAAAAATTTTTTTCATAAACACCAGCATTTTGTCAGCTATTTGCATAGAGGTACACAACCTAGGTGAGCGCTTAACAATTACTATTTGTTTAACCCATAATTTGAGTACGGACCACTCAGTTAAGCTGCCCCACATACAGAGGGATAAGCGCAGTAACCTCCACCAAATTTACAGACTAGCTTTCAAAGCATTTGCTTCCGGGAGACTTACTAGTACTGTATAAGAACCAACCTACCATTGTACAGTGTTGATCATTTCCATGGATTAATCTCTCACGTAAATTGCTGTCATTGTTGTCTGGATTTAATATCAGAACATTATCTAAATATTTTAGGCATTCATTCAATTATGGGTGTGCATTATTACATGCTGTCTTCTAGGGTGACATTCTATGATATGCGATTAGCGCTATTTTGCGGTAATTAGACCACAAAATGGCGCTATCGCATTTTCCCATTAAATCGCCGATTTAATGGGATGCGCACAGGGGCTGAAATCGCATATTTTGTGCGTAAATGTCTGGTGAATAAAAATGCGAGATTAATTCGCATTTTTATCGCATCCAGATGTTTGCGCACAGAAAAGTATACAAGTCGCTTATTTAATGCTATGCGCATTTGCACATCGCATTATTTAAGTGACTAATTATCGCACTTATTTCAGACCTGGGTCTGTTAGGCGAATTAGGCAGAACCCTGCACAGATCGCAATGTTCTGTGCAGGGTTCTGCTGTAAAAAATAAAATAAATGGTTAAATAAAAAAAAAACGAGCGCGGGGTCCCCCGCCCGAGTGTAACCAGCCCCGGGCTCACTGAGCCGGTGCTGGTGACATAAAATCAGGGTCCCCGACAAATAGGGGTCCCCTTGATTTTATGAAACCAGCACCAGACTCAAGGTCCGGCGCTGGTTCCCAAAATACGGGGGACAAAGTGACTAGGGGTCCCCCGTATTTTAAGAACCAGCACCGGACACAACCAGCCAGCAGGCTAATGCCACAGCCGGGGGGAGACTTTTTATACAAGTCCCCCCGGCCAAAGCATTAACCCCCTGGCTGGTCAGCATGGGCAGGGGTCCTGGGGAAGTGGGGACCCCCCCAATGAAGGGGTCCCCCCCCTCCAGGACTTACCAGCCCATGCTGATAGTCCGGGGCTGTCCTCCATGCCCCTGGGCTGTGGGCATGGAGCTGATGCTTTGTGTAAAAAAAAGAATGTCAACTATTGTTTTACACTGGCGAACTATCAGTCCCAGCAAGCCTACCCCGCATGCTGGGACTTGGGGAACCACAAGTCCCAGCATGCGGGGCATTAAAGTGCCCGCTGGCACTTGTAGTTCTGCAGTGTAAAAAATAGTGCACAAAATCACACTGACACCCTGAAAAATAAAACTTTAATACACACAAAACACACTGATACTTACCTACCTTGAGCCCGTAGGTCGGTCCCTGGATCCTGGATTCGTCCTCCGGGGCTCCAGGGCAGAAGAGTCTGGTTCCGGGGCCTTGGTCCTGGTTCCGGGGCTGGTCCTGGGGTTCCGGGGCTCCTGTCGTGAAGAATCCGGGGTCCGGGATCCGTGGTAGTCCAGAGGGGTACCTAAGGAGGAAAATCCAACTCACCTGCTCCCCGGCGGCGACCTCCGCTGACAGCGCTGCTCCCGACTGGTACCCGGCTTCAAGGAGTTGGTCCGGCGCTGAGATGTTGCTCCCTCGACGTCTCTGAACAGAATGATTTCTCGGCCAATCAGGAGCCGAGAAAGTCGGCTCCTGATTGGCCAGAAATCATTCTGAATATAGACGCCGACGGAGTAACATCTCAGCGCATCCAGAGCAGAGATGTTACTCCGTCGGCGTCTATATTCAGAATGATTTCTGGCCAATCAGGAGCCGACTTTCTCGGCTCCTGATTGGCCGAGAAATCATTCTGTTCAGAGACGTCGAGGGAGCAACATCTCAGCGCCGGACCAACTCCTTGAAGCCGGGTACCAGTCGGGAGCAGCGCTGTCAGCGGAGGTCGCCGCCGGGGAGCAGGTGAGTTGGATTTTCCTCCTTAGGTACCCCTCTGGACTACCACGGATCCCGGACCCCGGATTCTTCACGACAGGAGCCCCGGAACCCCAGGACCAGCCCCGGAACCAGGACCAAGGCCCCGGAACCGGACTCTTCTGCCCTGGAGCCCCGGAGGACGAATCCAGGATCCAGGGACCGACCTACGGGCTCAAGGTAGGTAAGTATCAGTGTGTTTTGTGTGTATTAAAGTTTTATTTTTCAGGGTGTCAGTGTGATTTTGTGCACTATTTTTTACACTGCAGAACTACAAGTGCCAGCGGGCACTTTAATGCCCCGCATGCTGGGACTTGTGGTTCCCCAAGTCCCAGCATGCGGGGTAGGCTTGCTGGGACTGATAGTTCGCCAGTGTAAAACAATAGTTGACATTCTTTTTTTTACACAAAGCATCAGCTCCATGCCCACAGCCCAGGGGCATGGAGGACAGCCCCGGACTATCAGCATGGGCTGGTAAGTCCTGGAGGGGGGGGACCCCTTCATTGGGGGGGTCCCCACTTCCCCAGGACCCCTGCCCATGCTGACCAGCCAGGGGGTTAATGCTTTGGCCGGGGGGACTTGTATAAAAAGTCTCCCCCCGGCTGTGGCATTAGCCTGCTGGCTGGTTGTGTCCGGTGCTGGTTCTTAAAATACGGGGGACCCCTAGTCACTTTGTCCCCCGTATTTTGGGAACCAGCGCCGGACCTTGAGTCTGGTGCTGGTTTCATAAAATCAAGGGGACCCCTATTTGTCGGGGACCCTGATTTTATGTCACCAGCACCGGCTCAGTGAGCCCGGGGCTGGTTACACTCGGGCGGGGGACCCCGCGCTCGGTTCTTTTTTTTACACCTTGCGCTGTCCTGCAAATGTGCGATTTTCACACATGAAAATCGCACATTTTCAGGACTAAAACCAGCGCACCACATCGCCGCAAATCGCCCCTATTCGCACTTTTCAGCCTCCAATGCGCATCACATTAAATATGCGCATTTAGGCTGAAAAATGCGATTTCTCAATAGGCGATTTGCGGCGATACAGGGTGCGAATTAAACATGCGCATTTAGCGCATATCATAGAATGTCACCCCTAATGTCTTCACTGATCTGAAACATTTTCTACAGTCACCTGTATAACACATGAATCAACCACTAGATGGTGCTGTTTAAAAAGAAATGTCCACCAATATCTATTAATTGGAATTCACAAAGCATAATAAAGATACATTGAAAATGGTTAAATTAGCCCACAGTGCAGCTTGTAAAATGTGAGGTTATACCACTTTAATGTAAAATTTATGGAAACCCTTAAGCACCAAAGGGAGCTCTGTCTGGTATTTGAGGCTAATAGCTTCAAACTACTCTACTTAGCGGTAATGAGGTCAGAGCATGCCTACACTTTACTCCTTGTAAGTTTGTAAATTGTGTTCATTTAGTTGTTGTTGTTGTTGTTGTTTTATATAATTCAATAATGCACTTCATTGTGTAGCCAGCTTATTTTTCTAATGTGAGAGAAAGTTCATGAGGTCTAGTTTTTAGATGCTTTTTTGCTGGTAACTAGCAAGCCTTTGACTACACCTATATGCAGGTGGAGGAGACTTTAGTTTAGAGCCAGTGTAGATGTCACACAATGTTACTTTTTCAATAACTTCAATGCATATTTTCTTCTGGAAGAAAAGGTATTGAAATAAACTCTGAAGCAACATATATCAGTATTGTAAAAGAAAACCTGAGATGTAGGGGGAAATTTGCGAAGATGTGTATTCTACCTCACCTGTGATGTTGCTATAGGCAACCAATCAGAATCTACTTATTTATTTAGCACCCTCTGTTTTAAAGAGGGCAATCACTTAGGGCCAGATGTATCAAGCTTCAAAAAGTGATAAAGTGGAGAGTCATAAACAACCAGCCAATCATCTCCTACTTGTCATTTTACAAACCCAGCCTGTAACATGACAAATAGGAGCTGATTGGCTGGCTGTTTATCACTCTCCCTTTTATCACTTTTTGAAGCTTGATACATCTGGTCCTTAAAAGGCAGGTTGTTTTTGCCTCATAAGAAATTCCAGGAATTAAAGCACTCAAGGGATACTGCACATGTATTGATTAGATTGAAATGAACTGGTTATCTATAATAGATCTCAGTAATTGTTGAAAGTCGAATTTTCTTGAGTATAACCGGAAGATGCTTTATTTTTTTCTGTAACGAATAAAGGGTCTGATTCATACCTGTTCGCTATGCTGCGTATCCTAGCGCAACCTTGCGAACAGGTCTGCGCTGCCCCGCCGAACGCCCCCCTCCCCGCCACCCACATCCCCTCACTAGCATGCGAGGGGGTGTGTACAAGAACACATCCCCTCGCATGCAGCCGAAGCGGAGAGAAATGTTTCGATTGTCATCCGACCATCAAATGATTTTTCTCCCCTACGGTAAAAAATGTCATATCTGAACAAACGTTTATGACCGCCGCAAATCTCCGAAAGGGGGGCGGGTGCTGATGTCATGTGTCAGCCGCCCTGCCATGAGGCGGTATCCGCCCACCTGCATTCCCAGGGGTACATTCCCCTGCCGCTGCCCCCCTACCTTCCCCATCCTGCCCACTATGGAGCAAATGGCTCGGTAAGTGTGTAACTCGCCATTCGCTCTTGGGATTTGCTCATACGCATATTTGCGCATGCGCAAATCCTGCACCATTGGACACAGGGCCGAATTTATAAATGTCCCCAGCATCTGTTTGCATTTTGACATGTCACAGGCCTAAATATGCATAACACTCATCGTCTAACGCTTATCTCTATGTAGAACGGCTCCACATAGGGATTCATTTAAAAAGAAATGCTCTTTAGTTATAACCCTTTCAGTTAGCTCCATTACCCATATAAAACAATGAATATTCAAATTTGACCTTCATTTCACCTTTAATTATTTATATTTTGGGGATTTAACTAATAAATCATCCCCGTAGTATTCCATTAGTGCTTATTATGTCAGTGACATCAAACATACACGTGACCTTACCATTGACGTGTCATCGGTATGCAAAGGAAAAGCAAATATTCTCAGGATCAATGCTGCATTTACATTGAGAGATCTGGAAATGATCAAATGATGATTACTATAGTGAGACCATCACCTTGACGGGCTGTATTGATCTCCTGATTATTAGTGTTATTTATATAGCACTTTTCTCCCAATAGGACTCGAAGTGCTTCACATTTGACTGTACAGCACAAAAACAAACCAAGCTTAACAGTGGATATTGATGAAATGCTTGAGAGAACAGGAAAGTCTTGAGTCTATTTTTGAAGGAATCCAGAGTGGGTGTCTCTTGCACGGCACAGGGAAGAGAGCTCCACAGAGCCAGAGCCACAAAGCTAAAACCTTGACCCCCCAGACAAGATCAGACAGATTCTAGGTACAGTCAGTTAATAGTCCAGAAACCGAAGATTGCAGTAATCAAGATGGGCAGTAAGGAATCAAGCTGCTTCAAGTACTTTAGGCTCTGGTCATGAAGGGCTTTAAAAGTCATTAAGCCAATCTTAAAAATGATTTGGCATCTTACAGGTAGCCAGTGAAGGGAATAGAGAATGGGAGTCATGTGGCTGGAGCGGGGCTGGTTGGTTAATTGCCTTGCAGCTGCATTTTGTCCCATCTGTAGGCAGTACAATTCTATTGCTAGGAAACTGAGGTAGAGAGCATTGCAATAATCTAGGCGTGATTAAGACTGCAGGCCGATCTTTTGTGGGAATTAAGTCCCCGATTCTAGCTGTGTTCCTCAGAAGAAAGAATGAAGATTTAATTGTGGCTGATATCTGATGTTTGTGTCAATCCATGATCCAGAACAATGCCAAGATTCCGCACATGTTCAGTATATTATAGTTTTGAACCTCCAAGTGTAAGTCCTGGTGATTGGCCAAGCTGCAGTCTTGTCCTGTGGCTTATCATAAGGACCTCTGTCAAGATCAAGAGTGTGACCACTGTTGTGTGTAGCAGATGGACTGACTTGTGTTAGGCCCAGAGCATTCATCATTGTGCACATGAGGTCTTGTCCAAGGTGTGAGAACTCCTCATCGATCCAAGTATTGAAACCCCGAAGTATCAGCCATCTCTTGTGCTCCAAAACTAGTCCAGCAACAATATTTGCAAATTCTTGCAGAAATATCTTTCCATCTCCAGAGGGAGGCGGAAAATAAGAAGTACTCGGAAAACTTATTATGTAGAGGTCCGCGCAGTGATGCGCTCAAATGAGTGTGATTTCCATTGTGTGGATCCTAAGCTTAAGAGTGATTCTGTCTTGGATTGTGACTGAAAGAGTTGTTGGAACTGTAGTAAATAAAATAAATTAAGGTTTTTGTAGTGGTGACCACCTTTGTAGATAGTACCAAGCATAATGCCTGGTACACACCAGGACGACTAGGGCCCGATCCCCTCAATCTAGATCCAATTCCGACCAATTGGATGTAGATTGTGTGGTGATTGGGCCCTTTTCTGTCCTGGTGTGGACCGATACCGATCCGATGCGTGGTCCCGCGGGTTGGTCGGTCGTTATTCAGATCCTACATGCTGCAGGTAGGATCTGAATAATGACCATACTGCCGGGTGCGGGTCGCCATTGGATCGGACCCGCTCACGGTGCACATCGTGAGCGGGTCGTGCTCCCCCGCATCATCGTGAGCGGGTCTGAAGAAACACTGACAACCCGCTCACGATGTGCATCGTGAGCGGGTCGTCGTGGTTTGTACCCTACATTAGAATGTATCGCTTCACCTACGTATACTATGGAACACAGCTGGTTAATCACGTTTTGCCTCCAATGTTACAAATTATGCTTTTGCCTCCTGAGGACATCAAACATTCAACACATTTATTTTGTGATACATTAGTTAAAGAATGTCTCCAACTGTTAATGCTCGATTTAGCACACAAGCGAATGGATTAACATAACTGGGGAATTTGATGTTACTGATCCTATCCTACTTAGCTGTTAAAAAACTATCCAGGCTGTAATATTAGTCATAAAGATATCTTCTATAGCTAACTGCTTGTAATTCATGTGCACTCGTTCTTAATATTTGCATAATGATAAGCATTCAGAAGCTCATTAAGATTCAAAAATGACAAAACTGAAGGAGAATTAAAAAAAACAAGGGTCTCATTTACAAATCTCAAAATGGCTAAAGTGAGGTGCACATTCTTCTTTGGTGACTCTGTGTAGCTTTAATGATGCAAGTGTGTATTAGGGGAGCGCAATCTTTGCTTCGTACTGAGCAAGTGCAGTGCCGTGCAGGTGTACTGCCTAGTTTTGTAGTGCAGTGCAGGTGTACCGCCTTGTTCTGTAGTGTAGTGCAGGTGTACCGCCTAGTTGTGCAGTGCAGTGCAGGTGTACCCAAGCTCCTGATGAAGACGCAGGCTAGCGTCGAAACGCGTTGAGCAGTTTTCTGCACTTCTCCACTGCACTTTATTGCCTATTTGCACCATATCAGGACTGCACAGTATCCTGCACTTTATCTCCGTACCAGTTTACTTCTGCCTCCAGGACGTTCACCTTTCCAGCAGCCATCAGCAATACAATGCCAGGTATACACATACCTTAAGGACTGCTTATAACATACTCACCTTGACACCTGGAACTACTGGGCACTTATCCGGATCAGGACATATCTATATACAGCTGTACCATCAAGGAGAACTTACTTTATCTTCCAGTCTCCCCCTGGTAAATATAACGTGCTAAGTGCATTACATTGTGGAGCCCTTTTTACATCAGAGAGCCTCTGTTCAATCAATTGTTTTTTATACATTCTTTTATTCTTAGACAGTAGAGAACAAAGTGCGCCCCTAGATAGACTTCCACCACCAACTTTCAATATAGACAACCGAATTTGCAACCTTTTGAATCACTGGTCAACAGTTTTATTACAATATTTCATAAAAAACAATATAAAAATTTCAATTTCATCTTTGAGTATTCGGTTCTATATATGCAAGGAAAACGGACCCAACGCGTTTCGTCGTTAAAACGACTTCCTCAGGGGCAATATTCTAATGGGTGGAGAGAAGCCATATTACTAACTATACATAATAAACTTGGTAGTTTTTTTAAATGTGTTATTTATGGGAATACATACCCAAATGCATACAGAATACAGATATAGACGAAGATTAAATGTCTCATAAAAATGGATCCTTTGAAGGTCCTGGTAAAAGGATGCAAGCCTGCATCTAGAATATATACATATAAACATATGTGAAAAGGAGAGCAAGTTTACAATCGTGGAGAATGTGCTATGAATGGGAATTGAACACATACCAATTTCCGTGGATGTCCTTATAGACAAGAAGAGTGAAATCCCCAAATTGAAGGGGAATCGGATATTGTTTGAGGGATATCAAATGTACACCTATAAGGTCAATGGGTAATAACTTTAAAATTCCCATACAGTAATGGTAATCATATAACAAAACAAAAAAAACATAAACATTAAGGCCATCACAAAAAGGACTAGTACACCCAGTATGTGATAATGGACCATATACTGCAAACCCCAGTGATAATGGGCCATACATTGCAAACAGCAGTGATATATATGTATATGAAGAATAGGGCCATTAATGGCTTATTTTTAACAAAGTTTAGATATAAATTCATATCATACAACATATTACACGAAGTTAAGCAAAACTTCATACAGGTCCACAGTATAGAATATATGCATGTATATACAAGCCATGGAGAGTTTGAGAAAAGTACCAGCCCACTACATACCTGAGAAGTGGGCTGGTGGGCTAAACTTTGTTAAAAATAAGCCATTAATGGCCCTATTCTCCATATACATATATATCACTGCTGTTTGCAATGTATGGCCCATTATCACTGGGGTTTGCAGTATATGGTCCATTATCACATACTGGGTGTACTAGTCCTTTTTGTGACGGCCTTAATGTTTATGTTTTTTTTGTTTTGTTATATGATTACCATTACTGTATGGGAATTTTAAAGTTATTACCCATTGACCTTATAGGTGTACATTTGATATCCCTCAAACAATATCCGATTCCCCTTCAATTTGGGGATTTCACTCTTCTTGTCTATAAGGACATCCACGGAAATTGGTATGTGTTCAATTCCCATTCATAGCACATTCTCCACGATTGTAAACTTGCTCTCCTTTTCACATATGTTTATATGTATATATTCTAGATGCAGGCTTGCATCCTTTTACCAGGACCTTCAAAGGATCCATTTTTATGAGACATTTAATCTTCGTCTATATCTGTATTCTGTATGCATTTGGGTATGTATTCCCATAAATAACACATTTAAAAAAACTACCAAGTTTATTATGTATAGTTAGTAATATGGCTTCTCTCCACCCATTAGAATATTGCCCCTGAGGAAGTCGTTTTAACGACGAAACGCGTTGGGTCCGTTTTCCTTGCATATATAGAACCGAATACTCAAAGATGAAATTGAAATTTTTATATTGTTTTTTATGAAATATTGTAATAAAACTGTTGACCAGTGATTCAAAAGGTTGCAAATTCGGTTGTCTATATTGAAAGTTGGTGGTGGAAGTCTATCTAGGGGCGCACTTTGTTCTCTACTGTCTATTTTTCCCATTTCTACCTCCCCTGCTAACAGGGAGGAACAACTTAGTTGCTGCCCACCTAATTACCAATACAGCGCATTGAAGGGGTACTCCTTATTCTTTTATTCTTGTATATTCTTTATGAGAGCTCTCAATTATAATTATTTTCTGTAATAATAAATGTTATACTTATATATATATATGTGGTAGTGCATATTTTCTTCAGACAAACCTAGCGCTGTACACCCACCCATTCCAGTGCAGGTGTACCGCCTAGTTCTGTAGTGCAGTGCAATTGTACCACCAAGCTCTGTAGTGCAGCGCAAGTATGCAGTCTAGCATGGTAGTGTAGCACAATTATGCAGTTTAGCTCTGTAGTGCAGCACAAGTGTACCACCTAGCTCTGCAGTGCAGTACAGGTGTACCACCTAGCTCTGCAGTGCAGTGCAGATATAACGCCTATCTCTGTAGTGCATTGCAAGTGTACGCCCTGCTTGTGTGACGTCTAGCTCTGTAGTGCACTGCAGGTGTGCCATCTAGCTCTGTAGTGTAGTGCCTGATTAACCAATAGCGTGGAGTGAGATAAAGTAACAACAATTCAGCGCCTAACAGATTGTGTTTTCAAAATGAAAGTGAAAAGGATTTGCGGGTACAAGGTTTGCAACTGCTTAGCATAGCATTGTATAATGTACTAGAATGTTCCTGCCTTTGGCTCCCACAGCCAAGCACCAGGGTTGCCTACCCTCCCGGAATCCGGACAGTCTCCCTCAGCGGGGGTCTATGGGAGCAATTGATGTGAACCGTGTCATTGTAGCCCCCCACCGTGCAATGCCTGAAATACCGGCCACGAGGACGTGATTGCAATGGCCATGCCCCCACACGGATGATCCACCGCCGACCCGGGGAGGGCAGCTTGAAAGAAGGCAACTCTGCCAAGCACTGACACTGCACACTGTGTTGTGTCAGATAAGTACCTGCCATACAGAACCCAGGACATCTACTGTATAGAGCTTCATTCTAAGCCAATGTTTAGCTATAAACATGCAGGTCAGTCCTTCTCTGCAATAATATAGACACAAGTGCTGCCCACGCCTTGAATTAGGGAGCATACTGCAATTTGCATTGACCTCTCAAAACAAATGCCAAAAATAATTGTCAAAAGTTCTTGCCACCTGCTCCCTCTACCGCCTGTCTTCCTGTGAATGTGCCTTGTCTCTTTGTACCGGTTTATTTTCTAAGCTGTCTACTGAGGGAAATGTCAGCCTCACCTTTTACATTCACTTTGTTTATTGTTTCATTCTGTTTAAAGATGTTTTTTTAAATGTCAGCAAACCATGTTATTCGTATGCAGCTTAATTATTACCAAGTGTTTAAAAAAAACGACAGATAAACAAACAGTTCAGTACAGTGGACAGCGCCTGGAAGGGAATTCGCTTTACATGTCCAACTGACCTTGATGGGGCCCAGTGTCAGGAAACCGCGCCATCAATGTGACTGACACCAGAGAATATCACTTTTTATTTAAAGATAAAGAGACAGAGGTATCAAGCTTCAAAAAGTGATTAAAAAAAAAACAGCCAATGAGCTCCTGCTTTTTCAAAGCCAGCCTGTAACATGACAGCTAGGAGATGATTGGCTGGCTATTTATCACTCTCCATTTTATGACTGGCTGGTTGTTTATCACTTTCCATTTTACAGATGTAGAAAGCTTGCTACATCTATCCCAAAGGGGCCTATTAATCAAACAATATTTGCAGCTATGACCCTTAAAACACCAATTTTCAGGGTTTAACCAAAGGTTAAATGAGTTTCCGCAGAAGATATCTCTAATATTTGCTGTGATCCCTCCATTGCTGCCCACAGCAGCACCCCCCATAATGTTCTATAGGGGATACAATGCTGCCAGATTTACCAATATTAGCGCTTCAGCCAGTCACAGTTGCCCGGAGGCAAGATATATATTGGTGCCCCCCCCCCCCCCCCCCAACCTTATATAATATAATGTATAGTAAACAACTGGCGCTTCGCCCTGTTTGCCCAAAATGTGGATGTATATACCAAATGGTAGACAATTATTATATACCGATACCTAGTGTATAGACAAAGAGATAGGGGTATATACACGCGCTGGAAACAATGTATATAGAAAAAAAAATTTGTAAAAATTTAATAACCATTTAGATTGCACTGGCCAGTGCTATTCAACATTAAAAATCACACCTACAATATAGATGGAAACACATTTTTGGCTGTGAGTTCTAGCCAATATGGAACTCTCTATGGTAGTTATATCCAGGGATTTTTTGTCACCAGGAGTAGTTCTAAATGTCCAATGTCTGGCCAGACCAAGAGGAAAAAAAAAAAAATATATATATATATATATATATTTATATATATATATATATATATAAAGAAAAGAGTACAAAAACATGCAATAAAAAGTGCAAAATCTATATTGTAGGTGTGATTTTTAATGTTGAATAGCACTGGCCAGTGCAATATAAATGGTTAATAAATTTCTACAATTTTTTTTTTCTATATACATTGTTTCCAGCACGTGTATATACCCCTATCTCTTTATATAATATAATAGTGTATGTGTCTGTTCTGAAATATATGTGTTTTTGAGAGAAAGAATACATATATATTTCAGAAATCAGTTACAGAAGGGATATCAATGGCTTTCAATTAACTGATTTATTCGTTTTTGAAACTAGCAGGGTTCTGCCCCTGCCTTCAGCTATTGCAATGTTTTCATATGGCAGTGTCTCCCAAACTGTTTCTCGTGGCACCCTGCGGTGCTTCTGGACACTTGCAGGGGTACCCTGGATTGGTGGTCCAGGACCAATTCAAATTATTTATGACCAATGGGAGAGGCAAAACAGTGCAGGTGGCTGCAAATCATAACATATGTGGACAAACAGAAGCAAAACTTGGCCGTCAGGATGACACAAAAAAAAAAACAATTACATTTTCCCCCCAAAATGTATCAATAAGACATTTTTGTCGTTCATGTGACGTGACTTCTTTGAGTCTAGGGTGACCGGACTCAAAACAGTTTGGGAACCACTGGCATATGGACTACATCCCACCAGATTCCCTCTGTCGGAAATGGCAGCTGTGCATGGCGGTCACCCTGTCAAACCAGTGGTCAAGTCAGCTCTAAGCCAGTAAGCATACTGTATGTTAGGTATTTCTAAAGGGATAGCCATTGCCATGTTTATAATTCTGAATGATAAAGCAGGACTTGCAGAAAAATGGGGTCCAATGATGGGGACTATATACTTACATACTTTTTGATACTCTCTCTTGGAGAGGCCCGGAGAGGAGATACTGATGTGCAGTGTGGGTACAGGTGACAGATGCTGATGTCATCAAGTCCCGCCCCCATTCCAATCAAATGCAGTGCTTCTTGGGCCCACGAAGAGAGGGAGGGGCTAAAATGAGTCAATTTGCATTATTTAGCCCCACCACTCCGTGAAGTGCCCAATTGAAGTTATTAGTCTCTGTGGCCAGGGGAGTCACGCACTGATGGTGCGCACAGTGCGTATGTAAGCCCCGGCTTAGCCTTCCGGATTGTTTAGAACAAGCGGTTTCACCTCTCACCTCTCTCCCGTCAAGTACACTTTTACTGCCGGTGCCTGAACCCATCAGTCATCAAAAATGAAAAAAAAAAAATCTTTAGAGGGTGCAGTTGGATTGCTTTTGGGGCCTCCCTAAGCCACCGTGGCACATAGCAGTTGAATCCCCTACAATATATATATATATATAGTTACACCACTGCATATAACTTATAGGAATGAGCACTCATATCCAACTGAAAAGCAGCTTGGGCGCATAACTAAATAGGCAATTTTTTTTTATCTGACTCAAAGTGTAATGAGGGCACTCACCAATTCCAAGTTAGCACAGAGGTTTAATATTCAAACATACGGCCCAATTCAGACCCATTCACAGACCTGACTATTTTCGAATGGCCATGCATGCATTGTTGTGCGCATGTGCAAGGCCATCTTGCGAACAAAGCCATTGCAAGATGATAGACAGCTAGCTGGGATTTAAGGGTGGCACCCAAACCGATCATTGTCTCCTTCAAGACCAATTAACAATGTGTGGCAACTACACAGGCAGGTAGCTGGTTTGTCTTGGTACCAGGGGTTTAAATAATTGCATTTTGGAGAAATTATTCGTATGTATGATGCTTTATATTTGAAATAATATAATATGGGTGTTGTTGGTTGTCCTTTACATGGTTATGTTTCTAACATTACTATCTCTAGATAAATATAACATTTTGTACCTTGACCACTCAGCTGTTTTTTCTTTGATGTTTACAAATGTAAGTAATGAGACAGTTACATAAAGTTACTACTGGATTCTGTTCATTCTTTTGAAAGTACACTGAGTTCACCAATAGCAAGGAGAACATTAGTACCATTGGGAGACAGCTGTCACTGACCCACGTATCATAAAGGCATGGATTCTGGGAATCAACAAACAGGGCACTATAGTATACAGATAGGTGTTCCTTACACTGTCACTTCCAAAAACCATAATAAAACCATCCCTTCACAGCCACATTGGTTGTACCACCCACAGGCAGTCTCTGCTGGATGTGCATCAGGTAGAAATCCATTGCTTTTACTACAAGCAAGGGCACTGCCGGTCAGTAAACATGCTCTCAGTAATGCTGGGCAGAATATAGGGTAAGGGGTAGGGCCAGATTTAGGTAGGGTTCACCTGAGCCTCCCTGCTGCAGCCCAGCACACATGACTCCCTCTGCCAGCCTGACTTGGTCCCTGGTACCTTGTTCTCCGGGAGGTTGTGTTCCGGGGGTCTCCTGGGCTTCGGGGGGGGGGGGGGTTGTGCACCGGGAGTCTATTGGGCTCTGGTGGGTGCGTGTGGCGGCTTCCGGTGTTGATTCCTGCCCTGCGGGCGGGCCGCATAGGGCAGGAAGACCATTCTAGGGCACAGTGCAGCAGCCCAGGGACTGCGGGCTGCATGGGGCTTGAAGACCATCCCTGGGCACAGCGCAGAGGCCCGGAGACTGCGGGCAGCATTGGGCAGGAGGACCGCCCCTGGGCACAGCGCAGCGACCCGGGGACTGCAGGCAGCATGGGGCAGGAGGACCATCCCTGGGCACAGCGCAGCAGCCAGGGGATGGCGGACAGCATATGTTTTCACTGGAGAAATGTAGGTTGAGAAGTGATATGATGAGTATGTTCAACTACATGGGCGGATTGGGCCACCGGGATACCAGGAAAAATCCCGGTGGGCCGGACCCATTCCACCCTCTGTCGGGCCGGCTAGAAGAGAATACGGCCGCCTGCAGTGCTTTTGGGTTCCACTAACCCGGAAGCTTCAGTTCTGTCTGCGGGTGCTGAGCGCTTGTAGAAGCAGCTACTGTCCTGCACTGTGCACTGCTCTTTCTCCTGTCAGCGTCTCACAGCAGGACATGACGCAGGTGATGCTGCTGCTGCCGCTTGTCAGAGGCGCTGCTTTGTCATCCACTGCTAGGATACACAAGCAGGGGGGTCCTGAAACTCCCCCTGTATGTTCTGCATAACGTTATTACTAGAGACAGGATTATATGCACCATAAAAAGCTTGAAATATGCATGCAAATATGCATGAAAAATACTTAAAATATGCATGAAAAGTGTTAAAATATGCTACATTAAATAATAAAAATAGTAATTTTTAACTTATTTATTTAAAAATCAGCATGAAATTAGTTGCAAATAAACCTCAAAAATAGGCCCACAGCACCTGCAGATGTCTAGTGCTATAAACAGGACTTTTTTTCATCCTGGCTGCTACAACATCAACTACACGGACTCTCATATCCAGAGCCGATGGATCAAATGTCAGCATAGCATGTGAGGGCGGCGCAGTGGAACGTTTCCTCCCTGCGTCGCATACTCACTGTGACACTGCATTTCCTCCGCGCTGCGTGATGTCACAACCCTTCTGCCCGCCTCCTCTGCTGCAGAAGTCCGTCTCTTGGTGTAAAGTCCCAGGCCAGGGGCAGGCAAAGGTTCAGGAGCTTCGTAATGGCATCCACCCGACTGACTTTTATCAACATGGATTGGCAGCCTAGAGCAGTGTCAGACATAGCGTACATCCAAGGTTCCACACACTGTGCACATGTATTGCCCCAGCCTGCACACTCTACCACTACCTGGCCAGCAGCAGCAGGGCAAAGCAGTGCTGTGACTCACGGGTGGAAAGGGGGAAAGGGGGCAGGGCCTAAAATATGCACCATCACTAGATTTTAGGTAAAATATGCAATAACCAGTGAGAATGAGCAAAATATGCAAATGCATATGCAAATATGCAAATGCATATAATCCTGTCTCTAGTTATTACTTATCCCCCATAAATCATGAACCTAAAGCATGGAGGAGTCCGGGTGTCTGACACCTTCCCCCATTACAGGCTGCTGCTGCACAGACTAGCTCTCCTGTGTTCAGGGCTGCCCCACACAAGTGGTAAGTTAACTGTTTGAAGCCCATGGCTTCTGTAGCAATTGCTCATGCATACCTTCAGTGTATGCTTTATTTTATAAAGTATGTGTGTGTGTACAGTAGCTATCTGCCCTGCATTTTCTCTATTTAATTATCCATCCATATTCTAAATATTCCCATTTTTTAGAGTTGCTGTAACTCTTGTTTTAGTTTAAAACAGGGGTGGCTAAAAGGTCGATCGCGATCTACCCGTCGATCGCGGAGGTCCCGCGGGTAGATCGCGATCAAGTACCATTCCCTGCACAAGCATACTGTAGCTGCTGAAGCCTCTGACAGAACAGAGGCTTCAGCGTTCCCAGGGATGCCGTGCGCGGGTGCACGTGACGTCACCCACGCACTGCAAGTGAGAGCCGACTGGATGGCTCAGCAGTGGTGGGAGTCCGTGGGACAGGGGCCAGTATGTGAATTCGGGCACATTCTCTGTGTCATGTATGTGAATTCGGGCGCATTGCCTGTGTCATGTACATATGTGACTTTCGGCCTCATTCCCTGTGTCAGAATGTGAATTTCGGCCTCATTCCCTGTGTCAGAATGTGAATTTCGGGCACATTCCCTGTGTCATGTATGTGACTGTGTAAAGGACGGGGTATATATTACACAGGGGTAGATCCCTGATTGGTATGTGTCCCGGGTTACTTACGGGTTGTAAAATTCTGGCCACCCCTGGTTTAAAACAATCCACTGCACCAGCAAAAATATAGTGTAAAGCCCCAAACACACTGCCGATCCCTGCCGACACCATTATTGGGAGCGACAACATGCAGGACGAGGGAAGGGATAATTAACAATGCATAGGAGCACGCATTGTTAACGATAATCAGTGTCTACACTAGGCGATATAGTAAAACATATCACTCAGAAGGGCCCTTTTTTAGTGATATCTTTTACTATATAGCCTAGTGTGTATGGGGCTTAACCTATTCCCATATTTATATTGTTGATGTAAATTTATTTGCAAGAAAAAAGGAAATGAGTATTATGCATGGGGTTGTGCACCATGGGACAAATGTTTTAAGCCCTGTACATACAACACTGTTTTTGTGTGTGAAATTGTTTTAAAAAAACCTGTGTAGTTTATACTCATTATCGTTAATTATTCATTCTCCGGTTAACAATTCTGCTTACTCTATAAACCCGCCCCCATCGACAGACTCCGCCCCCATTAGGGCTGCTTCCTGAAATTTCCCGGGCTGGTTTTCCATCCCAATCTACATGATTGGGAATCAAATAGAACAGGGAGATGATTTGTTCATTAACAGGCCTATACTTAGGACCAGTGGCGGATTCAGGGGGGGGGGCACCCGGGCACGTGCCCCCCCTGTCATTAATTTTGTAGATGAGGACCAGAGCTTTCCAACGAGCCCAGCCCCATGTCTCTAGCCCCCCGGGAACCGGAGATATCGCCTGGCAAAGCTGTAACATTTTTTCCCCATAGGATAATATGGGACCTGTCAATTCCGCCCCCCACCTGGTTCCAACAGCTTCCAGTTCCCCCCCTGGCATCACAGGAGCTTGTGATTGATGTTATTCAATTCCAAATCGCTGGGCCTTCAATAGGATACCAGGATGGTCCATATCGGTCAATCAGTTCCAGAGATATAGCGTGTAAATCGATTTTTTTTATTTTTGAAATGTAATTTCATGGCTGTTCATGTTCTTTGAGGGCAGATTACTCTGGAACCAAACGTTCCAGTTTTACTGGACCAAAATCATTCAAAGCCAACTCAAAAGTTCTTCAATATGATACTTGTCTCATGTAAATGGGTCAGTTAGTTCCGAAGATATAGCCGGTTAAATGAGATAACTGGTTAAAGGGGGGGAGGGGTGGTTTTCTCTCCCCCTCACACCAGAAAATGCAGGGACTAGGCTGGTGTAAAAGGGGCCAACCTGGGAATGCATTTTCTGGTGTGAAATGGGTAATATTTCAAATAGCTGGGACCTGCAGTGCTCGGAATACAGCCAGGCTCTGCCACTGTCAGTGGCTATCACTTCTGCCTGCTGGTGGCTGTCCCCCATTTACCACGAGCATGTATTCCCCGTTGGCAATGAGCATGTAATCCCACATGGCAATGAGCATGGAACCTCTGGCAATGAGCATGGAACCCTTGGCAATGAGCATGTAGATAAGTAGCACTTACTGTATGTAGCATAATTTTTAATAGGCATTATGGTGTTTGGCATAATACATAATGGACATCATGCCGTGTAACTTTACGTGCAATGGACATTATGGTGTAAATGTTTAATGCGCGCCTTTGGTGGACAATGTCCCTGTTTATGAAGTTTATTGTGAATTTTGTCTTAATCTGTGTGGCATTATGTGAATTCTGGCTCAATCCGTGTGGCATTATGTGAATTTTGTCTCAATCCGTGTGGCATTATGTGAATTTTGACTCAATCTGTGTGGCATTATGTGAATTTTGGCTCAATCCATGTGGCATTATGTGAATTTTGGCTCAATCCATATGGCATCTTATGAATTTGGCTCAATCCATATGGCATTTTATGAATTTGGCTCAATCCCAGAGCCGAATTTCCCATTAGGCACGTGAGGCACCGGCCTAGGGGCGGCACATGTTTGGGGGCGGCACTTGGATGCCTGTGATAGTACTGTCAGCCCAAAATGTACCAATAACTGCAAAATATCCACTGTACTGTACTATATTCCATCTTAAATAGAGTGTAAATGGATAGGACATGCAGATACTGCCCCTATAAACTGTCCTACTTAGTAAACATTATTGTTGTGCCTAGGGGCGCCCTCATCCCTAAATCCGCCCCTGCTCAATCCGTGTGGCAGTATGTGAATTTTGGCTCAATCCATATGGCATCTTATGAATTTGGCTCAATTCGTGAGGCATTATGTGAATTTTGGCTCAATCCATTTGGCATTATGTGAACTTTGACACAATCCATGTGGCAGTATGTGAATTTTGACACAATCCATTTGGCATTATGTGAATTTTGGCTCAATCCATTTGGCATTATGTGAATTTTGGCTCAATCCGTGTGGCATTATGTGAATTTTGACACAATCCATGTGGCATGATGTGAATTTTGACACAATCCATGTGGCATTATGTGAATTTTGGCTCAATCCGTTTGGCATTATGTGAATTTTGGCTCAATCCGTGTGGCATTATGTGAATTTTGACACAATCTATGTGGCATTATGTGAATTGTGACACAATCCATGTGGCATTATGTGAATTTTGGCTCAATCCATTTGGCATTATGTGAATTTTGGCTCAATCCGTGTGTTATTATGTCAATTTTGGCTCAATCCGTGTGGTATTATGTGAATTTTGACACAATCCGTGTGGCATTATGTGAATTTTGGCTCATTCCATTTGGCATCATGTGTAAGGGGCAAGTATAATGGGGTCTAGTATTTTGTTGCATAATGTGTAGAAGTTGTATATGGTGTTGTACACTACACTCAAGGACATGCCCCCTGTTGAGTGGCCACACCCCCTTTTCCAGAGCGCGCCTTCGGCGTGTGCACAACTACATCCTTCACTTTTGTTGCCATGGTGGGCCTGCGTACTTTAAATGCCAGGGCCTATTTTTAATCCCATTCCCACCCTCTCTCTGCCGCTCTCTTAGCATGTACACTGGCACCACTAACACTGGCCCTCCCCCACCTAAACCCTCTTTTATCATGGTGCCCCCCCTGTCATTTTATCCTGGATCCGCCCCTGCTTAGGACACACGGGCATGTACTGAGGCTCGAGGAAAAGATATCCCGTACTGAATTGAGAAGAGGATTCTTCACCATTAGAGCAGTAATATTCTGGAACTCATTGCCGGTGGGGTGGTTACAGCAACTACTGTTAATGAATTTAAATAGGATACATTTTTGGCCACTAAGGGAATACTATAGATAGTAGTTACAAGTCAAATAGGTTGAACTCGATGGACTAACGTCTTTTTCAGCCTTATTTACTATGTTACTATGGAGGAGGACCTTCCCTGGTCACAGCCTGCTGCCCATAATAGGTGCAAACCCTAGGCCCGTGCCTCATGGGCCTAGGGACAAGTAAGGGGTTAGGGCAAAGGTCGCACAGGATCTAGAAAGAATTTTCCTACATATAAAATATGATAGTGGTCTCACTGAATAAGAAGAGGGAACCTCTCAGTAAGCCTGTCTAGAAGGAGGACAGTAAGCCTAGAATCCTGTCCTCCTAGTTGGATTTTGTGACACCCTTGAGTTAAGTATAGTATATATGGAATTTAAGTAGGGAGAGAAAAGCAACTCAGGTGGGTGCATTTTAAAAGACAGCTTAGTGAAATCAAGTATAACTGGTAAAATTCATTTATTGGTATAAAAAAAATGTTAAATACAACCTTGTGTGTGGTGTTCGTACCTTGTGTTTGTAGCAGGGGCCGATTGGGATTTTAAACCAGCCCGGGAAATTTCTCAAAGCAGCCCTAATTGGGGTGGGATCTCGTGAGGGTAAACGGTCAGCTAAGATTCCTCAACACAATTATGCTGCAGACCAGGGTGTATGAAAAATTAGGGTTAGGCTGCGTGAGGGTGGGGGCTTCGAATCGATAGGGTTTAGGCTATGGGTGTGTGTGTGTATAGATAGTGTTAGGCAAAGTGGTCCTTTGAAGCTCTTTACGAAGCGTACGCAGACCGTACACTTGTTGTGCGGACTCCCCCCCCCCCCCCCCCCCCCCCACACACACACATGCAAGTTAGTGCAGAGAAGTAGTGGTATGCATGCAGGGATGAGGAAGGTAGTGGTGATCATGCAGGGTGAGGGAGATAGTGCAGAGAAGTAGTGGTGAGTATGTAGGGGTGAGGGAGGTATTGAAAGACATAGGGGTAAGCATGCAAGGGGAGGGCGGTAGTGCACAGAGGTAGGGGTGAGCATGCAGGGGAGGGAAGTAGTTCAGAAAGGTAGGGGTTAGTATGCAGGGGGAGGGAGTACAGACAGGTAGAGATGAGTATGCAGGGGGAGGGAGGTAGTGCAGAGAGGTAGGGGTGAGCATGCAGGGGGAAGGAGGTAGTGCAGAAAGGTAGGGGGGAGTATGCAGGGGGAGGGAGGTAGTACAGAGATGTAGGGGTAAGCATGCAAGGGGAGGGAGGTAAAGCACAGAGGTAGGGGTGAGAATGCTGGGGGAGGGAGGTAGAGCACAGAGGTAGGGGTGAGAATGCTGGGGGAGGGAGGTGATGCAGAAAGGTAGGAGTAAGTATGCAAGGGGTGGGAGGTAGTACAGAGAGGTAGGGATGAGTATGCAGGGGGAGGGAGGTAGTACAGAGAGGTAGGGATAAGTATGCAGGGGGAGGGGGGGTAGTGCAGTGAGGTAGGGGTGAGTATGCAGCAGTGATGGCTGTAAGGGTTATGCATGCAGGGACATGCAGACTTGGGGACAGGCTGATAGTGGTGACAACATCAATCCTGATGACAAGCTGGGAAGAGAGGGATCTGAGTGTTTGGAGGGATGGGCCCAGTAGCAGACATCACAATGCATATATCTCTCTCTATAATACATGTGCTAATGCAGGGATGGTAAAGGAGAGACCCTCTCTTTCACATTCTCCACCATCCCATGCAGAGCACTTGTTTGTACTGTACCTACCATAGGTGCTTTTTTCAGCATCTACTCCCTCCTGCCTGTCTGTCTGCCTGTCACGCTGGCAGGACCAAGGTTCATGGGCTCCTGATCATGCACACTGCTGCTGGGTCCACAGTAGTGCCATTTATACACAGAATGCCCCCATAGTGCCACACAAATAATGCCCCCCATAGAGCACAGACATACTGCCCCCATAGTGTCACATGCATATATGCCCCCGTAGTGCCACACACATAATGCCACATGCATCACGGATGGTGTACTGGTTAGTATTACTGCCTCACAGCGCTGAGGTCATGGGTTCGATTCCCACCATGGCTCTAACTGTGCAGAGTTTGTATATTCTCCCTGTGCTTGCGTGGGTTTACTCCGGGTACTCCGGTTTCCTCCCACAATCCAAAGATATACAGGTAGGTCAATTGGCTTA